>NC_083565.1:15209789-15511338 GCF_019925205.1 Metopolophium dirhodum | reverse complement strand
ATAAATTAATGATAAAACATATTTTATAACTTTATGACGTAAAATTAATATATTTACTCGTATAAATATATTATTTGAAGTGCCTCAAAACTAATTTAAGACCTCAATGTGAGTACAATCGAAAAGTGATACTCCCAATATAGTTGAATAAAACATAGGAAACATTTTATTTCAATTAATTTAAAAATAATTATATTTTAAATGAAAATTGTATTTAAAAATCTTAAAATAAATAAGCATTTTATTCTAACTGCTAAAATAATTTGTGTTATTTATGGTAGTAAAAATGTGTTTTCCTAATTAAAGAAATTTAACATAGGTAACCTAACCTACTGTCCTACTATCTCATAATATAATAATAATAAATAAACTATCTAAAGTTCTAAACTATAAATATAAGTATACCCTAATATAACCTAACCTATATATTTTTTTAAATTCATGAGGAATAGCTTATGCATACAGATAACAAAATACTAACATAATAACACTTCATGACAAAAGAAGCAATCATAATAGTATTATACATCTCAGAGTATAACAAATCTTAAAAGAATGACACAAATACAACAAAAACCGAGAAAACTTAACGTATATCACATAAGCAACAGTAAGGCTCTACTAGCAGTATATAAAATCATATTATGATGAAATGGGTGAAATAAAAATGATTCTTAAAAAGTTGACTTGAAACATTAAATTAAAACAACCAAAAACCACCACCATCCTAAAGTCTAGACCAGTGGTCTTCAAACTTTTTGACTCGCGACCCATTGTTTTTGTAACAAAATTTTCACGACCCGTGTCAACTTTGAAGGTCATGGAAGAACAAAAGACATAATTAAGCTGCTAGTTGTGCGTAAGTGTGCGCAAAACATTTCCAAAGAAGTTTCAATAAACATTTGTTTAAGTTTGAGATCACAAGTAAGCTCAATTTATTAATTGATTTTCTGTATTGGTAGACATTTTAACTGTCAATATATCCATTGTAAAATATGCTTGTTCAATCCATTAATAACTTATTTGAATTCATAATTTATAATTTTATGAACTTTATTTTTTTTTAACAAAAAATATCTGTCACGATCCATTTGTATACGCAACTCATTGGTCTAGACAATAATAAATACCGTCTACATTGTAACTCTACAAAATACATTTACTATTGTAAAAATCCTATTTTATTAATCTTTTGATTATCATTTTATAAACTCAATAAACGGGAATTTTTTTTATTTATAACATTGTCTTCTAGCTTTATATGACAAATATTCTTAGACATTTCGTGGTTACAAGGTTCTAGATCCGTCTTCAACTGTGGTCACTTATCACCTGATGGCCAAATATTAAACATAATTATTACGTATACATAATAATATTATCATCTATTTACTGTATCAGATATCCATAATAAACCAAAATTAAGAAGTTATTTTTATAAAAAAAATAGTTATCAACTGAAATTTTGTAAAAAAAAAGTACTATTCTTTGCAAACTCCCTCCTAAAAAAATCAGGTACTTGATGAAGAAAAATATTTTTCAGCAATGTGAACATAAATACTACCATAACATATAAATATATTATATACAAATACAACTTGGTATAAAGGATATGCTTTGACGTGATGAAATTTAGCTTTGACAGCTATTGTACTTACAAAGACATCAACGAAATAATACCTCCTCAAATATATGTTCCTAATTTTAACCAATTACCTGCATAATACAAATCTATGTATTATAGGTATTATATTATAATCTGTATTCAATGTTAACAATTATTATTAATTTCCAAATTAATATAAATTATAAATCAACTTTTAAACACATTTTTGTCTTAATTTATAAATAAAACAAGTCAAATAGTAAATCAGCTTTATTAAATGTGTAATATAATCTCTCTTAAAAATACAACAACAAAAAATGTCTTACCACTTTTACAAAATTCTAGTTTGTTTAAACTTCATAACTCCCATAACATAATGTTGTCAGTACGTGAGTAAACGATTATAATGAAAATTTGCACGAGTTTTCACTTAAATTTAAGACGACACATGTACATTAGAGCTATGCAATTACTTTTTCTTCAGCAACACCCTTACTTATAAACTTATATATGTTATTAAAGTTAACAGTCGATTTTTTAAGTAAGAATAGTATACAATCATAATTCTACTATTATAATTGGCTTTGTATAAACACTTTAATAAATTGAAACTAATAAAATATCGTTCATTCTGCACTTAAACAAGTTAAATAGACTGAGATAATTTTGAATAATAAGTTTATTCATAAAGAATTTATAGTCAAATAAACGTTTCGATATCATATTAAGTTAGTATTAATAGTTACATAAAGCAATAATTGCTTTCTCTGTAGCCTGTTGATTGATAGTAAGTTTTTCTTTTATTTTTAGTCGTTCTCAACTTTTTAAAGCAGATTACAACATAAATAATTTAATCTAAATATATAACAATAAGATATAATGCGCCTGTAAATTATAATTCACTAATTAGAAGTAGGTATAAATAATAAATAAACGTGAGGTAATTGAAAAGCAACGTATTTTTTAAAACAGAATACAATATATTGTATTAGATTCTAATAGCAGATCCTACAAAACATAATATTAAACAGAGTCATTTACACACTAAACACGGACTCGCGTATTTAGTATAGATGACTATAATTATTAACGTTTTATAAAAAAATATTCAAATCTACAATAGTTGAAACCATACTCAACGTTTAGCTGAATGGTTTCCCGATTAAGAAGTCCTGTGTAAGTTTAAACGATTGTATATTTAAAATTTAATCAAGACATTCAATTCTTACCAAAAAATCATCATGTTATTATATTATACAATATTTTTATAAAATAATATTGTTAAGTATACTTTATAATAAGTACAAATCACAGACTTCGATACTAACTAGATAAGGTACTCGCGGCATCAGTTGAAATCTCAAGATCAATTGGCATTGTATGGTATTTTATATGGTAAATATTAGATATTATGTTGTATTGAATTTTATTATTTCTAAACCTGTTGTTAAAAAAAAAAAATATTTAATATAAATTATTTTGCATTTTTTGTTTTATTTTAATGCTAAAAACGATGGTATTCCTAATACATTTTGTATAATGAATGTAATGTTTTGCCAACTTAAAACATGGCAGACGTTTAATCAGCTGGCTTCATTGTTTACAATGGTTATCATACGGAGTACTACCTTATCTAGTATTATATAGAAATCTATGGTACAAATAGACCATAGTCATAACATATAAGTAATTAAAAATACACTGTAAAAGTAAGTAAATATAAATACGTATACCCATATATATATATATAATGATAAATAAATTATAATAAATGAGAATACTAAAAACAAAGCAGGAAACCATGTTTTTATAATAGACGTAAAAGTTAGTTTTCTGAAAATGTATAAATAATGAGTAGGTACTGTAGTTGTAGCTTTTGTCAACTAATCAACTGATACTAATAATTTTAAAATATTTTATCTTTAGTTTAATCATAAAGTTATCTCAGTTATAGAATAAAATATTTAAGGACACATTGTGTGCATATTAAACTTTGCTTAAAAGAAATTAATTAAAATTAATGCGTAAAAGTGTGTTTAAAGTTTCCTTGGAACCGGGTATCGCTTAACAATTTACTTTTAAGTTTTCAATTCAAATATTTTAAAGTAAACAAAAATTATAATTAACATACATTTCTCTCAAAATATAAACCCTATATTTTTTTTTTTAATTCCCAACATTTATTTAATTCACATTTATTTGTTTAATAGATGTCGATCCAAAGCATTGTACTGTTATTTTCTATAAAAGAGCAAAATAACGATGACAAATTGTACACAAGGACAAATAAGGTATTTATTGTATTTAATTTATTGTATTCATAGAATTCCTCTACTAAGTGTACTAACTAAGGTTATTGTTAGGTTACTAAGGTTATGATTAATATATTGTTATAATATACTTAAATAATTTATAAAAAAAAAGTATATTTGTAAATATTTTGATAGAACTATTTTAATTTTTGAATAGTTAGAAAGAAAATAATTAAGAAGAAAATAAATCAATTTTAAATGGATGTAACTATATTATTTCGCAGCCACTTGTAACACTTTAAAAAATCGATCATTTCACAAAAAGATGACCATTTCATAAAATAGAATACTCTTTTTTACAATTTGTGTTTTACAAAAATATATTTTCACGATAATTATCACTCCAACTTGACATTGTGAATTTTTTTTTAATTTATTAGTTTATACTCAGGTAATTATTTAGAATCATAACAGCATTTTTTTAGTGCGATCACTGCGTAGTTGGATTTAATTGATCCTTTATTAAATTAAAAGTTAAGATAATAAAGACTAAAGAACATAGTAATACAAGGTGTTAATTTTTTTAGTTAAATTTTACAATACTTGAAATAAATGTATTAACCAAGACTTTTATTTTTATTATTTTTTTATCTTTTTATTATCACTAACTACTCGTTAGAAAATGTGTACTTAATCCAAAAAAAGCACTTTATCCGATGCACCCTTACGGCCTCATCTGTTAAGACAAAAAATATTAATATCTACTCGGATGATCCATTAAACGTAAGAAATACATTAATTCAAAAACTATTAACGTCTTTTAAAATATTTTGTACTATTTTTATCGTTATAATTATTGAATGATAACATTCATTTTGAATTCCTTATTTCAAGGCAAAATATATTTTGGAGTTCTTCGATATATACAAATCGAAATTTTTATGAGTGATTGATGACTTATAACTTATAAGTATTTGAAGTCCATATGAGAGAAGTGGAGTATACTATACAGTGATACTCCGCAAAATGTTGGTCCACCGCTCCATTCGTCTAAGCTTTAAATACTTAAAACTTCTAAACTACTAGTACGAAATTTGATTTTTATAGATGGAATTACTCAAATAATAGGTGGAATATGAAATTAAAAATGTATGTTGTCGTTCAAAAGAGTTAAGACTTGGAAAAAGTAAAAAATATTTTTCATTTATTTTTCAAAAATTTTATTTTTTTTTACAATTGAAAATAATGTAAAAGAGATATTTTCAAAAAGGTTATTGTTTTTTGAAATAACGAGTGTCTTACTTAAAATTGATTACCCAGTATATAATGTCTTTAAAAATATCAACATTACTTCTTGCAATTAAGTAGGATACTTATAAAAAATTTAATTTTACTTATGCTCCAAGATAAGAAATAAATACTTACTAGCAATATATAAAATAAATAATAATAAATTAATGTTGAATACTAGCTATATTTTAATTAGAGTAGCATCTGCTACGATGTTTCCTGAATTAATGAATACAACCAACTATAATTAATGACGTTTAATGTCATGTAATAAAAGGATTCTTTTTAATTACTGGGGGTGAACCGTAACAATTAAATAACACTTTTCGCCATTATTTTTTCTGAGTTCTGTTTATTTTTTTTATTTTTATGTAGCACAAATAACAAAACATAATGTATAAGGACAGATGTGTCTCTATTGTAAGTAATAAATTTGTTGTAAGAATAAAAAGGTTAAAGGGCTAACGCGGTTGGTGTAAGAAAAATTAAAAGTTTTCATTTATCCAAACAATTGGTTAATCGTTATTCAAGTTTTTTTTAATTTAATTAATGATATTGTATTTTACTAAATAATAAACAAAACTTGAGAAAGAAAAATTTGCGTAAGTTTAAGAACTTAGTACAAACCAATGAACGATATGGAAATTATCTTTTCTATACTATTGAGTAAGTACCTATAATAACATTTCAATTATGTAGGTAAAATTAAATAATGAATGTAGGATAATGTTGAATTTATAGTTTAAAGTTAATAACATTTATAACAATAAATATATAACCATATATTGAGGGCACGTTACAGTGACATTTTTTGTGTCTGTCTTACAAGTGCGTAACATAGCAACATTTACACTCAGCAGAACACATTTATCTCCATTAGTTTGAAAATTACAGCGATTTGAGCTCTTATAAAATTTAAAGGTAAGACTATTATCTATATAATGTCATAAGTTTTTTATTATATTTTAATTTTAAAGCGAGTTATGTGTATTTTAAAACTGTAAACTGTTTGTACATCTTAAAATACTCATAACTCGCTATAAAATGACAATATAATAAAAATCCTATGTCATTGTCTAGATAATAATCTTATCTTTACATTTATAAGAGGTCAATTCGCTCTAATTTTATTAACTGAGATAAACGAGTTCTGCTGAGCGTAATTTTCTATGTTACTCACTTGTAAGACGGAGAAAACAAATGTCACTGTAAAGTCCCCTTAAGGTGATTATTATTTTTATTAATTATTTTAATGTTTAATACATTCCGTTAGAAACAGTTTCTTTTAACGATTATAGTAGCCTCAAATATTAATTATATTTTTCATACATTTTAAATATTTAATGGGTCGTAGGTACGTTTCTAAATAATATGTTAATTAAATTATTATTTATATAATAATTTGGTATTAACAAAAATAAGGAAAGAGTATATTTTATCATCATTTTTGGGTATAATACCTAAACATTTCATAATGTTACACCAAAATATAATATAATGAAAACATGACAAAATGCAATCACTCATTTCAAAAATTAAGATTTATATTGGTTATATTATTAATTTTAGTTTGGTTATTTTATAGGTAAGGTTAGGACCTGTTTGTTTGTCCTCGTCCATACCCACTCACGGCTTGCCCACTGTATAATATAGGTAACTCCATCTACTACTCCTACTCGCCTTCCACCCAAACCTTTAAAACTTACCTAACTATTTAAATACTTAATGGATATTAGTACCTCAACTTTATGTTAGGTAAGGTAATATTTACATAAATTTACTCTATAATAAATTGGCCGTCTATCTCGGATTTTTAAGAAACACGAAGACAAATATTTTAATTTTTGTTTGAGTAACACAAAAACTTCTATAAGTTCGAGAATACAGTAGTTGATCAGGTATACAAAATCATATAATTTAGAAAAAAATTATAAATGGGTCAAACATACGTATTTGTTGAACTACCAAGTTGATTTTCAAATAGTATTACCAATTACACTATTCAAAAATGATAACTGTTATACATGGTTAACACCCTATTATGACTTTGGAATTTAAAATCATGGCAATTTAGGTTTTTGCTTATATAAAAAAACTGATCCACTAGTGTACATTTGATTGATATTCTAAGGTATAGAACGTAAAAGATGTATTTTTTTTTGTTAGCTTTAAGCTAACATAGAAGACTGTTGGTTTTTTTTTAGACGAAAGACACGCTTATCCTTCTGAAGCCACCGAGGTTTGCCACCAGGAACAAAAGAGGACGAACGTAGTTCATCCGGAAAATTTAAGGAGCGGAGCGTGGGATTATCAACGACGTTATCTGAAATGACGTTTTGCGGCTAATAAATACAATATAAATAAGAAACCGAACAGCCGGAATCGTTTGCGTCAAAAAAGGTTTAACTGGGATAATTTATTGAACCGCTGGGCCGATTTTCGGTGTACGCCGAATAATTCTGTATCGTCATGAACGAAAGGAGGAGAAGCTTAAGTCCATGCCTCTGCACTAGTTCTTCACCACCCAGCCATGTACGCACAAGCCGTTTCAACCGTGGACGGTATCCACCGCCGCGTAGGTTTAAATCCCCGAGTATTATGACTGTCTTTGGAGCGGAAATGTTTTTTTGGAAAACATCGCCAGCCATTAGAATGCCACACTGATCGAAGTACACAAACATTAGACAAACTATGTTAAATGACTGATTTATATAGGTTTATGGAACGTTATATTATGATTATGACATTAAGTAGGTAGGTATACAAACTATCAAGTAAACTATGTGATAACTGTTATTGTGGTTCTGAACAAAGTGCAGCCAATCAAGTACAAACTCATTCGAATCATAATAATATGGTAGTTATAATACTAATATAAAAAGTTGTAAGTGTGATAAATCGAAACATTTACACCATAAAATCATAATAACTAATAAGTATAGTATATAGTAACTAATACGTATTATACTGATCTGGTATACTATACAGTACCTATACATTATTTTATAGTATTTATTTTTAGTTGTTTTCCATCAAATTAATTTACTAAAAGACCAATATTATGCTCATTTTTCAACCAAGAAATATTCTGTTGCTCTAAGTATTTTTAAATATATTATGGTTGAAAATACCAAGGCTTGCTTTTTTATAACTTATGAAATTAAGTAAGATTTTTTTTAGGAGGAACAAAAAATAATGAAAGGCTGCCCAGTATAAATATTTAAGCCTATGAAAACATTCTAATATTAAATAAAAGTTTTAATATATTTCTTAATTACACATAGGTAAATTAAAAGTATGTACTTACCTAGTGAACTAGAAGCGATAACTCTAACTTATTTTTAAGGACTGATATTATACACTCGTATAAGCTGTTAGGTAACTTACCTGAAACAAAAACCATAATATTTAACTACATTTAACAAAATATTAATAATTAACATTCTAAATAGTATATTATATAAAATTTACAATAAATTAAATTAAAATATATAATATCTTTTTGGATGTTACAAAATACAATTAAAATTTCGTAAATCAGTCAATACTCAATAACGTTATAATCTTTACGTTATTGTATCAATTTTAAGAACATACCTAATAAATACATTTTATACTATAATAATCAACAATTTAAAATTTCACAACCTCAAAGTATAAAAACATAAACTGTATAATTTATATATATTATACAAATTATGTTTAACGATTTAATTAAAGTGTAACGAGGGCACACAACCCGATTAAAACAAAGAATACTAATATTTTGCTTATTATCAACACACGATTTTTTCGTGGAAATCTATAAGCTCATTAAATTTAAATTATAATATTAACTGTTATAATATTTTAAATATTTTAATATAGAAACATAAACTACTGTAAATAATTCTATTTTTATATTAGAAATTGAAAAATATATGTCATCATATTACTATGCATTTATTTTCTCCAAAAACATTAAACTTACATGAGATTTAAAAAAAACAAACAAAAATGATGTTATATAAATTAGTCATTTTTCATGAGTACAGAACGGATGAACCAAATTAAAAGTTTTAACTGTATATGTTTTATAAGTTTAGAAAATTGTTTTTCCGTTAAAACCCAGTCATTATCTTTCAACCATTAATTTCTCATGTAATTAAAAGTTTAAAAACATGTGAATTGTGGTTTATTCAATTTTACACCAGCTTTAACAAAATATATACTATAATATGTAACATTTAGGAAGAAGTAATATTATTATTTTATATTTAAAATAATATTATATGATTATCAACACAATTTCAAGACAACCTGTATTTTAGAAGATATAATCGGTTACTTGATATTCTAAAAATAATATCGAAACAACTCTTGATTAATAATAAGCTAATAAATAACAATAAACACAATCAAATTGCATGATATTTTCCCGAACTAATCAAAACAAAGATAATAGGTAAATGGTATATACTTACAATATTACAAAATTAATACCTATAATATTTAAAATTATGCTAATAGGCATAATGTATATAATTATAATCATTTATATTTATTGTATATTATATAGGAAAATATATAAAATTATCTGAAATTGTAACATTTTCAAATATATGTAAAATTACATTACGTTATTTAAATTTATACGTAAATCTCAGAGATTTATTAAGCATAACATTTATTTATTTTGTGGTGCATATTATACAATACACACAGGGAAACAAATTATTATATATCACGAGCCTTCTTGAAAGACAGAATACTGTTATAGCATCTTTAGTCAGCAAATATACTATCATTTAAGAAGGATCTAATTTATATGAGTGTTCAAGAGATATGCTTACCATAGGTTATTGATATAAAATTAAAATATATAATACACATTTGAAATTTGAATTAATAAATTGAAAATATACTCATTAATTGAATAATTGGCCCATGACAAATTTTAGATTGTAAATAATTATTAAAATAATTAAATACTGAAAGATCCAATCGTTAATTTAGACCTTAATAAAACAACTGAACCTAGACTATTTAAGTGAGAAAACGATATGGTAGTATGCACAGTAGGTACCTATGTACTACTAACTTATAGTAATTTCAACACCTAAGGAATCCTTTGTTATTAAGCACAAACGATAACTACCCGAAGAATACCAGGAAGTTTCTCAACAATGTGATCTAATGATGATCACTTAGCATATAATACAAAGATAGAAAGATGATAGTATTTAATATATAACTGGATAATGGATAGTTAGGTAGCATCTATTAAGACCAGAGTGTTTATAATATTGAAAATATAACCATTTTAAAGTTTAGTATATCAAGTTAAATAGAAGCACGTTTGTTTTGTTTTATTAGTTAAAACGATTGTTATTTTATATTTTCAACTTTCAACCATCAATGTCATTTTCGAGTGTTCTTTTTTAGGTTTAATAAGTAAATAATAATAATATTAACTTAGAACGTTTCAACAAACATTTGAAAAAGTACTCGGTGTTCAAAGTTTTCAGTACTTTTTTCCGAACAATCAGTTATTTTTGTAATGGCATGTCAAGCAGTAAAAATCATACGTAACGCCAGGAAACTGGAAAGGAAGGTACGCACAGATGAAGGCAGAACGTTCGTAAATATTTTCCTGTTGGCAATATACAAATTGGGGATCGCATTAGAGGGAAATGTGACATTTTTCACCAGTGCTAAAAGTGAAAAATATAAACCGTCAACGGCACAAGACATCGTGTATGACGAAAAAGTATTTTTTCTCGGTGTATAATAATATCGACCTGGTTAGATGTGGTTGCCAAAAAAAAAATGTACGAGTACCAAGGTTAACTACCTACTAGTCTTAAGTAAAATATAAATATAATTTAATGTGGTATGTTTAAATCTAACGTTATATTTTGTGGACACGGTACAATGCATGGTCATAATAATTTGTAAGAAACAATTCTTAAGTTTATTGGATAGTCGTACAAGATCAAATTCATATTATTTTAGTTTGAAGACATGTTGATTCTATAAAACATTAAAATGTTAAATCTTTAATCAATGATTAAAATCTATTAAAATATGAAAGCAACTGGACAGTGGCACAGTTACAGCACAAAAATGTTTAAATTTAAATTAATACGTAAATAATTATAGCTACTTACTTCTAAAATAAACAGAAAACTGTGTATCAGAAATTGACATAAATATCCTAATAATATAATAAGGCATTTATAGATACATTATAAATAGTAATGCGCCTAAGCCTTACAAAATTCAATATGTTGAATAAAGTTGTATTTCTAGAAATATTAAAATATATCATAACACTTATATATGTTTACCATTGTTCGAAAATGTATTACATAAAATATTATACCCAGCTAGCACAAACCAACAGACTTGAAATAAAAACTTAGATCGGAGATATTTTAACAAATCAGAGAAGCACTTCTATTCTGGCTTGTTGGTTACATTTTTACTACTGTGCATATGTAGGACTTGAGCTTGCAGTATTTCACTAGACAATTTGGTACAATTATAACAGAAAATAATAAATAAATAAAATAAAATCACCGGAAATTTTTAATGGAACCAATGCAAATGTCAAGCCGTAAGTTTTTATTTTTTCATTTCACACCAAGTACCATTATAAGCAGTAAATGCTGCCAAATTTTTCCTACTAAACTGTCTTAACTTTCAGATTTTACGTGTACACAGGGGAATTTCTATTGTTCTGTTAAATAGCTGCATAATTTACACTTGACGGAAGGACAAGAACCCTTTTTTCATTTTATTTTGTAAATTGTTCTTGGATAAGAAACAATAGTGTAAGTAGTTATGTGTTGACATTGAGAAAGGATAAAAACAACGATAATCAAAATGTTTAATATAATAAACGAATATATATTACTGAATAGGTAATACATTATCGATCTAAATAATTTTACATTGAAAAATAATTAAGCTAAATTATAATATTTTAATTAAGTACTTCCGTGAAAATAACTTACTATATGACCAAATATATAATTGTAATAGAATAAATATACATTTTAAATTTTTAACACACCATTTTTTCGAGGTGACGCGTCGTATAGTTTTAGATTCCAAATTAAGTATTATAATATGATTTATGAATGTATTGGTTTTACAATAATGGGTATTCATTTGTTATTGGCTGTAATCATTATTCTAGTAAGAATTTCATGTGGTCTTATCTTATGCTGAATATATAATCTTTTCGACACATTAAGAGGGTCAAGTTTTAATTTAGGTGCTCATTAATTTCAATAAGCGTGATTGACAACATGCAGATTTTCCGCAAAGTTGATTTTAGTCAGTTTGTTGTAAACAAAAACTAATAATCTCATAAACTTTATTAACTATTGATTAACTTTTGAATTATATATCACAGCAATATACATGGTAAGCATAAAAATGTAACCTCTTATAAGTAAAATAAACCATATTGATATTTGATTTTTTTTTCAGTTTTTTCTTGTATAATTTTTTAATGTCTATGACCTGAACATTTGTTAGATAAAATAAGGTCGATATAGTCTTAAAAAATTTAAATACTAGAAAGAATATAACAAAATTAATGAGTTGTAGGTAATGAACGGGCACAAAAACACAAAATAATTATAAGGTTGAAACCAAAATTAAATCCATGTGCACCCATAAAAATTATAGGTAATATTAAAAAAAAAGTAGGTACCGCTATGCTGTGCATTAGGTGTCGAATGGGTCACTGCAGTCTGCAATGTATGTGCTAAATTTTAATTCAATGATAATATATCAACATACAGAAAAAACGATTCTGAGTAGAGATAGTGGTCAGCCTAGGATATTTTATATTATTTTAATATTGCTATATCTCTATATATAAAAATGGATCCCTGTTTCCCTTGGTCATCGCATCACGCGTGAACGGCTGGACCGATTTCGCTAATTCTTTTTTTGTTGTGTTCGTAATTGTCAGGAGAAGATTCTTATGTAATACAATTTTAAGAAAATCTACCGGAAAGGTAGAAAATCTGGATGTAAAAAAAATCTATAGTGGCGCCATCTGTCCAGGAAGAAAATAAACTAAATTGTACTATAAATTGTAATATAAATAGTACTTATGTACTAAATTGTAATCTAACATTGTAATAATATATTTTAGATTCTGAGCGAAGCGATGAATGTATTGATTTTACAATGATGTGTGTTTTTTTTTATTTTTTGTGTTTGTCATCGCCTTTTAGGACAGTAGAAATGCTTGGATTTTCTTCATCAATAACTTTTCTGATAGGAAAGTGAATCTAGTTGGTACTTTGGGTGTCAAAAGTAAAAATTTCCAAGTAGTTTTCAAAAGCGACGTGACAAACAAAAGAAAAATTAAGGAAAAACGAGAATTTTTACTTATTTTGAGCTATTTACGGACATTGTCAATTTCCATTTTTTTTAGTTTTTTTTTCTATAAATATCAATAAAATTTTATCTGTTAAGTAAAAAAGCTTGAAAATTTAATAGAAGGCTCCTAGGTTATTGTTTCAAAGGCAGGTGAAAAAAAATTAAAAGTCCTTAGTCACAGTTTTTATTTATAAACATTTAAAGTTCAAATTTTGACAAAATACGGAAAAATCACGAAAATTAGCAAATTATTTTGAGTTGAGAATTTATAAACATTTTTCTTTTTAAATCTAAGATTTTAAAATGTAATATAAGATTATCCATGAGTTTGTTTACCTTTATCAAAAAAAAAAATGTCTACAAGAAAGTCAAATTAAATTTTGTATATAGATATTTTATGAGCGTTTGAAATTCATAATTTTACAACATTTGATATTCACTCGATATCTCATGTAACGATTTTCTTATTTTGTTGTAATTAAAAAACGAATGACTGTAGATTCTTGAAAATTTCACTGAATGTTTGTATTAGCATTTTCTATACACGATAAAATGTTGAAAATAATTTGACTCTTTTTGAGCTGTTTACGGACATTGTCAGTTTTCAATTTTTTTAGTTTTTTTTTCTATAAATATCAATAAAATTTTATTTGTTGGGTAAAAAAGCGTGAAAATTTAATATAAGGCTCCTGATATATCGTTCTAATAGCAGTTTAAAAATATTAAATATACGTAGGCACAATTATTTTTTATAAGCATTTAAAGTTTAACTTTTATAACTAAGGATCGAAAATTTAAAACAAGGCTTCGCGTAAATAGGTTATATATAAATTACTTTATTCACAATAATATCATCAAATATACTTGGTAATATCATAGGCTGACTGACCGTTTTCGCTCAGAATAATTTTTCTTATACAATGATATTATATCATTGAATTCAAATTTAACACCATCCATTACAGTGACTCACTTGTAACCTACTGTACAGCAGAGCGACATCCACTTATCCACCTTTTTAAATATTGACCTGTCGAATGCACCAAATAGATTCAATTTACCTTTGGAAAAGGTACTAACCCACCTTTTTTCACATGTATTTTATATAAAAATTTGTTAATATTTACAGTAAAAAATTGTTTTGTATTCACATTATTTGTTGATTAAGCTAAAGTTTGTTTGTTAGATTATATTTTGGAATCAACTTGATAATATTTGATATTTGTTCTTCATTGAGAATTTTTTTGATACATTGAGCTGGTGACTAGAAATTGTGCGTGTAGGTTCATACATTGGGTATTCCTCGAATATAAATATATTTCATATCTATTAACTTAACATGAACAGTTATTTTTTTGGTTACAGTATTATCCATACTTTTGAGGAATCTTGTATTAAATTTTCATGACTAAGCTATATAAATTTAACATTTTATAAATTTATAACAAAATAATTTGAAACTTTACGTAGTTTTCATAAATTTTGTCAAAATTTGAACTTAAAAAAAAATCGTAGGTACTTATGTTAACATGTTTTAATATGTTCATATTATGTTCAATTATGTGACAAATGATAAGTATAATAATAATAATATGTTTGCAACAATAATATACAATACATTTTAAGTTATATTTAACAAGTTTAAGTAATAAGTAATAAAGTTACATACGATACATTTGACAACAATTGTATTCCAATAAAGTTAGGTTAGGTTCAGATGGTAAGTCAGATGGTAGGTACAGTACAAGACGTTTTGACGTATTATTCGTCAATCGTTAGAGTTATAAAGTATAAAATATAAACCGGAGTATAAACACAGATTATATACAATTTTCATAGTATAATCATTAATAATCTGTGGTAAAAACTATAAATTAGAAATCACTTTTAGTTATTTTGCCATAAGTTACTAACTTGTCGAAGATTTTTCTTTTTAATTTTATAATATTTAGATATCATACTACGTTGTCTTATCACACGATAACATGGTATTATAATCAAATCGCCTCAGGACGCCATATTGCGTATAATCATATATATTTAAAGACTAAATATTTATACATGACGTCTGGTATTGGAATGTCGTACCCATTCTTTATTGTCTGTGGGTGGATACGGTCAACTTGGAGATCGGCGGCACCTTCCTCCAAGCGTCGTTGCACTTATGACGCAGTCAGACTAGGAGTTGAGTATGGTCGAAATATTCAAGGTTATTGCATAAATACCCCTTTTCAATCAAATATTTGATGATAAAAATAAAAATGGCAGCGTAAAGGGAGCCAATAATAATCAAGTATGTTAGCGCAGGATTTTGAATTTGTTAGCTTTTGTCGGTATATTTTTGATGATAAGAAAAATTGATATTTGTGATATCCCTTTACGCAGCCATTTTGTATCTTATGATAACAATCCTAGTCGATATGCAATAACCTGTCTATTTCAACCATGGAGTCGAGCGTCGGACTGGCAACCAACAGCCGCGACGCCGTCCCACCGCCAACGCACAGCGACCATCGGCGTTTTCGGGCATGGCCAACAAATCGCGGCGCACCACCGCCAGGGAATCAACGGCCGCGTTCTTTGGCATTTTCAAGGTTACGGCAGCCGACGTTTCTTCCGTCCACGCCGCAATGAGCAGGCTGTCCCGACGATCGTCGACAACGGCGCAGCCGCTTATCAATTTCCTTTTGGATTTTAGCCACGGCTTTTGGAAATACTTTTCAGTGCCCAACAAAACGCCGGTACCAACATTAATTCTATGGTTTGCGAATCAATTTCAGGTGACTGGTCACCGGAACAATGTTTTATACTAGACACCATGTAAACAGGTGGTATACAGAATGACAAACTTTTCGAAATGTATTATATTACTAGGTGTAATAATATAACTTAAAACATGTAGCAGTGGAAAATCTTAAATCTGCTCAAAAATAAATAAAATCCATAATATTTATATTTATACATATTGTGTGTATTAGGTCGTTATTAATACGTGAGTATAACGAAATTCTCAGAAAATAAATTACCGAAAAAACTGAATACATGAATTTAAAATTCGAATACCGCACGTCTTCACATCTCTCATCCAAGAGACAGGAAAATATAATACAAGAAATGTTTGGCTTTAAAGTGTTTAGTTTTGAATTCAAAGACTATTAGAATCAGAAAATTTGATAAATGAGAAATTTTTTAATTTTATAAAAAAAAGTAATTTATTTGATGTCTTTTAATAAAATCCAGTTTAACGTAGATTATTTATATATTAATTTATTCAAAACGATTCAAAATCTTTATAGGTAAATGTTATTCGAATATAGTTAATTATTTATTTAGATAATGTCCAATAGGTACTAAAACACATTTCCTAAAACGTAAACAGAATGAGCAACATTTCTTCAACATAATGGCCTAATACACCTTTGCAGGTTGATTGGTTTCTTATTCATATTGTTTAAAATAAGAATAACACAGTTAATACATTGTGAATAAAGATAAAAAGTTCATAGAAAACCTTTTAACTTATGAGTTAGGCACAGAATTAAGTATATAAACATATATAATATAATGCACATATTAAACGACTCATACATTATAATATATTTATATTTATAATGCACATATAATGCAGCGCAGTCCAAGAAAACACGTTTGTATTTAGCTACCAGAAATATCGTTGATTATGAAATTAAAATGTCTATAAAAAATAACCGTGTTCATATATTTTTAGATTTTTTGGTAACAGTATTAACTATACTAATAAGAAACCTTAAACATACCTTATACATTTTCAATCTATAAAAATTGAAGATGTTTTATACATTTTTAACTAAAAAATAATTTGCAAATATTCGGGATTTCTATGAATTTTATCAACATTTATACTTCAAATGCTTATAAAATTATTTTTTTTTTTAGTTATTATTATTAATCATAGGTCTTTGACAGTCCGATTTTTATTGGTTTATGTACCAATATTAATATTCGATCGTTTTTTATAAATAATTATGAATTTTAAGTTATTTTTAATTTTATTCTTTTAATTATTGAACAAATAATAAATAAATACAAATATCGAAAATAAATATCTGATTTCTGTATCTAGATAAAATACTCCTCCATAATGTTGATAAATGTTCAAACAGTAAACCCCTTCAGAGCCGTATTCTTATAAGGCGTTCAACATATTACTGGCCATATTTTTTTTGAATGTAGTGCCTTCATAAAATAACCAATTTTTTATTTCATATCATTCATTTCATCGCAACTAAGGCGGAACATACAATAGTATTACGTCTTCTACAAAATAACTTAATTTGAACCTTATACAAAAGTTACCAACGACTTATGTTTTATTTATTTATTTTACAAAACAATAAATAATTTAATATTTTAAAATTACAAGAACAAATATTTAAAATAAAATGATTAAACAATACCTACCTAGGTACGTTTTTAACTTTTTATTACATGATTACGTATGAACAAATATAGGTAGTCTAACATCGACGTGGAAAATAAAAATCTAAATATTTAAGTATAATATAATACGATTTTAAAAAATATTAAAATTAATAACAGGAGTTAAGATATACAAAAGTAAAACTTTACACAAATTAACAAACTATACGAATTCAAATATTACAAATCATGAAACTGCACAATATAATGTATTATGTTTATCATACTCTATATTTTAAAATAATTCAAAATTATATTTTATACTAGTGAGTAAATAATTTAAGTAATCCGTACCCAAATACACAATACTAACTTAAAATATAGGTTTTAATCAGTTTTATTTATATTTATTTATACCAAAAAGCATAAGGTAAAAATTATAAAACTTCCAACTGTATTATTCTGTAAAATTGAAGTATTCACTAAAATTGTTAAATAAAGTAAAAATATAGCTAAAAAATAAACTACCTGACATAGGTTGTTTAATTTTACTAATTTTAATGTTTATGAATTACAATATACATTAATATTGTAGAATTATTAGTTTTTACAATAAGAATATAAAAAATTGAACTGTAAAACAGCAAGTTCTTGTTCTAGTTGGAATTTATAATTAGAAAAACGGCTGTATCATCTATCTGCCGTAGCTAGGATACTCATTGGAAAGTACAATATGCATCCAACCCCTAGTTTGATCTCAAGTCACCTCCCCGCCATATAACATTGAATTTATTTTTATTTATTTATTTATTTATTATTATTCAAAATTAAACGGTATATTTTAACTATAGTTCAAAAACAATATAAATGATATCATAAAAACATTATTTTAAACGTATTAAATTATTATAATAATATATATTATAATATATGACATAAATCGTTTTATAATTAATTGATATGAGTTTCCTTGAGAGTTACAATATAATATTAAATTATATCAGTCGATACCTATATAAAACAGCAGTGCAGTCTTTTAAGCTACTGGTACAACAATATAATAATACAGTTTAAAAATTCTAAAATGTATCGAATATTTTTAAATACATTTTTTATCTTTTGGAACTTAAAACAAATACATTGTAGGCAAATAAATTCGAAATATTTGAAATACTACTTTTGGTTAGGTATTTCAATTTTAATTTGTTTTATTATACATAATATAATATTATGCTGGACTAAAGACTGGTTAGAGTGGTAAAAGAGTGGTCACTGAAGGTGGTAAGTATCTTCTTAACTGATATAAAGAGGTCTGGCATTAAATTTTTCAAATAAGCGAACAAGAAACATCCATAATCATTAATTATATAAGAAACCTGTTTATAATTTAGATACATCATTAATATGTTCGTTGTAAAATGTTGTTGTAAAAAATGTTTATATCTTAGATAAAATGATTTAAAAATATCATGGTATAACTGTTAATAATTGCTATAATTTAGTTGACATTTTTACAATTCTCATAGATTAATAGGGTGGAAAAACCAATGCATTTAATAGTATTGGATGTAAATGCAACTAACAATTTTGTAAATCATTAAAGTAATATTTAAAACACAGGAGTCGCTGAAATTCATTACACTTTAATAACTATAGAACAAATTACATGTATAAATATCAGATGGATTAATGTTATTATTATTATGACTTTACGCTCTATAATTTGAAAACTATAGTAATAATACAAGCCAGAATTTTAACGGTTGTCACAGTAAAATATCGTAAGTACTTAGCAAACACACAATAAAATGTTTAATTCCAATTATTTTTTTATAAATACATATTTTTATACAAGTAGGTATACTTATAGTATACTTAAAGTATCTATAGAAAGAAAAAAAATTGTGTGTCAATGTTTAGGTGAAAAACAGATATCAAAATCAAAATAATTTCTGAAAAACATGGCCCTGCATTAATTATCTTAAAAATCCCTATATAATTACTACAAATAATATACTATATAATCCCTACAAAAATTGTATACCTACCGTATAATATTCACTATTACTACAAGATTAGACTACAATAATATATTTTCTTTTATTGTGAAATATTTCTCAATTAAGTAACACAACTACAAAAAAAAAAAGTGAAGTCGCTCTGTCGTATTGTAGGTTTTCTCAGTGTAACTCATGTAAATTGGTAAATATGTGTAATTAAGTAAGCTCTGGCATGGATGTGTTAAAATTAATTTTAATGAAAAATCAATACATTAAAACAACGACTCTGTGCTGTATAAATAATTTGAAAATGTTTATGATTTTTAGAACATTTAAACATCACAACTAATAAAAATTTTACAAGTTCGATTTTTTTAAATTGCTTTAAAACATCTTATGAGGTACTTTGTATTACATATTCAACCCCTTAACAAAAAAAAAATCGTCTATGTAAAATATAAATCCAACACAATCGAAAAATAGTCTAAAATTTAAATATGTACCTATAGGTAATCAAAGATCAAAAAGATCCAAAATATTTTGAAAATTATATGAATTCTATGATTTATAAATAATTACAACAAAAATTATTTTGCCAAATTTAACTCGATCTCTGTGATTTCTTTTTGTTTCTCCCAATTATTTAAAAAATTACTGATTTCTTACACTTTTTCCTCGAAGAATCAAATTAATACTACGCCTTGCAAGTTAATAACAACCACCCTCAAATTTTAATACTGAGGTTAGACACACTAAACGAAAAATATCATTATACAACCAATACATTCATTGCAATACTCAGAATATAAAATAGTGATTGCTTAAAAGTTGAAACGAAAAAATGCATGTATATTTTTAAAATAATTCTAAGTACCTAAACCCAAGTTCCTTTACAAGAACTGAAGCTATTAACCAGCACATCGCTGTGAATATTATTGGTCACCCAATTACGATTTCGGGTCTCGTACAAATCCACCCCAAGGGTGCTCTTAACCACACCCAACCACGTTTATTTTTCGCTTCGTAAAAATGTCCGTGACCAATGTAAACGACACTTAAATGCTACGATTCGATTATAAAACGAAAATTTGTGTAAGTATAATTACGTTGCTTAAAGTTTCAGAGTAAACTGAAGAATCGATAATGTCGTTGACGACAATTTCGAGAGCAAAAACAGTAGCCTACAATTTCACCTCATGAATATTTAAAAAGGGGGTACGAGACATCGTGCCACATCCACTCTTAACCCGCTCAAAATTACCTCTCTTCGACAGAATCAAAACCCATGAAATTAAATTTCACCCATTATTGCCAAGCACATAAAACGCTCGGTGTCGGTGGTTTTCCGTTTGTCCAACCCGCAGTCGCTATCCGTGGATTATACGATTGTACGGTTAGCATATAACAAAAACGAGAAACGTCTTTAACTTTATACATATACCTAATAATATAAGCTTAAAATTAATCGGCTATTCAGCCCTGCCGTAAATGACATAAAAAGGACCATTACAATCGACAATAATATAAAACACGCACCAAAAAGCTTCGTTTATTTATTTTTTTTTTATTTTATTGCTCCTTAAAAAAAGGTTGTGCCACGTTAACATCCCCTAACAGTTCGTTCGAATATCAATATTAAAAATCTGTTGAATCTACACGAAAGTATAGAGACAACAAGTTGGAACGACTCTTAATTGTTTGTTAAATAATATTAGGCTTATAATTTGTATATGAATAATATAATATGATCTTGCAGGTATCACCGTGGTTGGCAAGTAGAGAGGTTGGTTTATAAAATATGTCACAATCCCATCATATCTTGTGTTCCTCATGTAATTGTGAATATAGAAATATCAACGATCCCGGTAGTGGTTTATTTTTTATAAATTAAAAATATAATACATAATATCATGTAGGTACTCTTATATAAAGATCGGGTAAATGTATGATATTATTTAAAAAATCTGTTATTTAAATATTCTCACATTTGTGTGATTGTGAACAGTCATCAAATGTTTTAGTTAACTTCTTTTTATATTATCTTCTTAAAGGAAATACTTATAATTAGATAATCGTAAATTTAATTGAAGTGCTCGAGCCAGCGCAATTATTTGTCTTCCGTCCCATTTGAGGTCCACTGATCATGTTTCAATACCAGTCAATTATATCTTTGTCCATATTTTATACTTTAAACATTTATAGTAAGTAATACGAAGTTAGTCTTATGATATGATTATATATACACAGGTATATATGGCATATGCTGTGTAATACGCAAATTAAATAAGGTATAATAATTCAAAATATTTTTTTAAGAATTTTTATTATTTTTCCTATGTAAAAATAAGGTTCATAGGTTTATAACAATTTTATAAATTACTAATTATTTTTGAAATGTAATGAAATTTAATTTATAAAATAACTGGCTTAATGTGACTGCAGACACTATACAAAAATGTGGCATTTAGACCTAATGACCTGACAAAACTATAAAACTTTTGTTGGACGGATTTAAATTATATGAAAACGGATTTTCAAACAGGTTTATTATGTTTTAATCGAAGAGATTTTTAATGGGAATTTGTTTTGTTAACTGAAATATCAACAAACAGAAAAATTGTATTTATTTTTATATTTTGATTGTTGTATGATACAATTTCTATCACACATATCGACACACCGATGTTCATTTGCTGGTCACGCACTGACAAGTCTCTAAAATACCGTCTACCAAGTTGTTATATTTTTTCCCTTTAACCTAACGGGTAACTGCAGCCCTCTTAATACAATTTACATTTTGAAATAAAAAATGAAATGCGATGCATAGAAAATTTAAAAAAAAAACCAAAAATCATGATAAGAATACCTATATATTTTAATCCACGTTCGCTGAATTAAACATTTTTAGCATTCAAATTTGTAGGTTAAGAAATCAAAACAAAATACTGTACTTTTAAATTTAGTATTTATTAAAAAACACTTAAATAAATAAAAAAATAGTTGTAACTCAATTACTTTATTATTTAATGCTCAATAATGCGTATTTACAATGAAATGAAATACAACAATTTGAAATGTCGTGGTACTTATAAATTTACTTAATCTAATAATTAACTTATCAATCGTAACAACTTGTAAGCAAGACTTGTTGAAGTAGTATAGCATTCCAAGATTGGTCTCAATAAAGCTTAATGATGTGACTTAACGGGCTGTGAAAAAGCTGAGACTCGTCACCCAGGATGATATTTTAGACAAGAGCCTTTTAAGTAAACGGTTATTAACTCTTAACTTTCCTCAACAGAGTTCAGGCACGAGCAAAATGTTGACTAACCTTGTGGAAATATATTCATGTATGGACGTATGGATTGCCTTGATTTTTCAGAAATTGTTAACGTGAATAAATAACGTGAAGCTTATAATGATAGGCAGTGGACAGTACTTATATCCCATTGATTAAAATTATTCCAATTCTATTGAAATTCCGCCAAAATGAAGAAGAAAACCATGTATAAATTGTTATTTTGTATTGTTATTTTATTTAAATAAGTAAAATGTATGTATCTTTATAGTAAATAATGTCGTAACTCTAAAATAAATATAATATATAGTATCAACAACTACAAATACTAAGATTATCAAGCCCTGTTTATATAATTAATAGAAAAATATAAATCGAACAAATAGTAAAGCAAATTAAAATTAGTTTATAATATCGTTTAGTCACCCAACGATAGCGTTCAAAATAACTATTGTCATTAATAGTTTACTAGCATAATTTTTTGAAAATGTCTGTTGGAGGTAAAACAATTTTTTACGCCAAAAAAATTGGGGTGATTTATAAAAAGAAAATAGCAACTTTCTGTAAGCATTGTATCACACAAAGGTGAACAGAGTGCAACCTCCCTCTCTCGGCCATCTTTTTTTATACTTTTATTACAGTTTTCTTTTGTCTAGGGTTGACCGTAATTAAAACGGATTTCGTCGTTAAAATAATAACAACAAAACCAAACCTGGCGATATAATAATAATAGAGGTGAAAAGGGAAGGGGGGAAAAATGAGAAACCAAGTTGCACCGGAACCATGTCCGGCACCCCTACCCATAATATTATTACTACCAACGCATTGTGGCATTTCCCGCGTGATAACAACGATGAAAACAAAAAAGGGTTAAAACGCCTCCACAAATGATGACTGAACAATAATAATTATAATACCATCATACCAACAATCAAAAAAGTGTATGTAAACAAAAATATTATTTGAAATCTGAAATCAATGATTCTGCAAATAAAAATTTACTTTCTAAACACCATCAGTCAGTCAGTCTGTATGCGTACAGTATTAACTATAAGGCAGCCGTAGTCCTCACTAAGATTTTAAAACGTGCCAAATATAAATTGTTTTAATTACTATAGTGAGCTACATACAGTTTTTTTTATTAAAAATTGTATTTAGCATAACGATAATAAATAATCAATTAAAAAAAATTATACAATTTTGTGAGCCACACATAATATTGATGTAATAGGTAGGTAGTGCCACTGATCTAAGAAGTAAATGTTTCGTGGTAACATCATTATATTTCAATTTAAATATTATCTCTAAAATTTTCTGATGGTACCTATATACTATTAATCTTTAGAAATATTTGAAAATTGCTACTAATGAATGCTATAGTTTTTCCCTAGGTTTTCCCCAATAAAATATATAGTGGGTTTATACTCAATATAACCATCTCTAAAAATAAATCTTAGTTGCGCACTATTTACAAATTCTAAGCGTAAAATACTCTAAAATATTGTTGACAATTTAAAGAATTCACTATTTTAAGCCATTAAAATATAATTAGAAACATAATATTAACAAATAATAAGTACCTGTAATACGTTTAAAATTATTAAGTTACAAATATTTTAAATACTTTAAACGAGACTTTAGATATATACGTAGTTGGATTAAATTGTTAAAAGATTATAAATCGTAAAACAATCTCAAAAATCTTATATCTACCTAATATATTATATTAAAATTAAAATAAAACATTGTGTTCACACATCAATACGATTTGCTGTGATTCAGATAAACAAAAATTCTAGCAGTAGTTATAAAATATTATAATTTGTTTATAATTGTATTATTTAAGTTAAATGTCTTTATTATAAAAATTAAAAATATAACCACTAAAAAATTTCAATTTTTTGAAAATTCAAAAAACAAAACTTTGTATTAAAAAAAATAAAGGGACTTACCTACCTAGTATTGGTAGGTAAGTAAGGTCAACCAGTCGGTCTCCAATATATTTCATTACCTTTTCCTATTAGAGAGAGTTTGTTAAGGCGAGTCGTCATTTTAACGTTTAAATAAGCTTTAAGCACTAATAAATCATACCAGTTGTAAGCCACACTTACTCTACTACCTAACATATGAAATAATACAGAGTTCTAGAAACGTAATAATGATTAGAGTTGTTTTTCCATTTTAAATAATACTGAACGCTTTTTACGTAACACAAATACTAACTTAAATATCAATCAGAAACGCGAATAATAATCATAGTTATAATAGGCACCTTAAATAGGTAACCTATATTCTTCCCAGTGCCATATGTAATTTATCTGAACGTACGCACACCAACTCTGCTTGAAGACATGTGTCACGCACTGAGACCGACCTTGTGCCGTCACGATGAGACTGGCTGGTGCATTTTTTATTTGATTCACCGGTTAATGATTGTTGATAAAAGAGATTCAATAATAAGCTTTTTTTTTTAGAAAATATAAGATTATAACTTAGAACTATAATTGAATATTTTGTATTGATTGTTTGTACTTATATAGTTATTGATGTGCAGTTAAGTAAATCCCCGAGTAAATCATAATATAATATTACAAAATAGAATTAAAATATCCTGTTTCTTATTTTTATACACAAGCCTAATTCTAAAAACAAATGAATACAATCGAGTATTATTTTAAAACTCCATTAATGTCTCTAAACTCTTTGCTCTATTAAGAAATCCTTATTCTTTCTCTTGATATAACTTTACATTTCTTCTACCACCATTTCCGGAAGTGCTCTTTCCCATTGGCGATTTCCGACGTCATTAAGTACGTGGTCACAGAAAAGTTTCCAAAGTTGAGTAAAAAACTTTTGTATTCTAGCATTCCTACAAACATTAAGTTTAGTTTCACGACAGTATTTTAGAAACCGGATACGTTTCAGAGAATTTGCTCTCTTTTAATGTTCAACACATTATTAGGGAATCGGACGTAGAGTTTTACCAAATATCTACGAGGTTTATAATTTGATTATATCTTATAACTTAGTAACAATGGGTAGGTACTCTTAAAAATGTTATTTACCTATATGGCTTATAAATCTTTTAACATGCACGTAGGTATTTACATAAAAAAATGTATATTAAGTACTTAAAAAAAATAGAGTTTGTATTACACATTTAAAATATGCTAAAAACGCTAATAATATATTCTATACCAACTATACATAGGTACCTTCATATTTTTTAAGAATATAGTGTGTGTCTGCGGAAACAGGGTACACTCCATAACTCAGTTACCTACATTACTCAGTTATCCATACATATTTTAACATTCTGTCTGCGAGAGATAGATGATCCAATAATCTAGTTTCATGTCCCGCAAACAGAATTAAAAAATATGTACAGGGTACTGAGTAATATTGGTAATTTAATTATACAGTGTACCCTGTTTTTGCGGATACACGGTACATAAACACAGTGAAAATGTGTTTTAGATACCTATACCCATGAATCTAGAAAAATATAAGTTATCCAATTATGAAAGTTTAAAGGTTATTTACATTTTATTAGGCATATACAACAGTTGCACATATAGGTCACATATAGTTGTACCTTATACTTACATAATATACATATTTTGAATTTGATACCTATCGCGTATTTATAATATAATATGTTCAACATAGCTAATTTATAATCTAATATACAACTCCAGCCGCTTAAATATTTTTGAAATAGGTATAATGTTCATCCCCAGTGGTGTAATTGGGGTATTGTAAAAGTATTCAAGTTTGTAGGTCGTACATTTTATATTTTGAAGACAATATGTTAATTAACATTAAACAATAACTCAATGATCTCATTCATCTAGTTTTCATTATAGGTACCTATGATGATGGTAGATGGTCATCATAAAAGTTGTTACCACATATGACAATTCTAACCATAATTAAGTTAGGGTTGCATTTTAGATCATCAATATTATGTTGAAAACAATTTAAAATAATTTGGTGGCTCTTTTACTGGGTCTTTTACACACATTTTTTTATCAGATGATTGAGACTATTGAAGGACAGAAAAGTGAGACAGTGCAATCAAGTATTCATTATAATCTTGTTATATCTTGTACTTATATCTTGTAATATTAATCGTTTAGTACCATTGCCAAAAGCTGATGGACGAAGCTATACGTAAAATAAAAAAGGTGGATAAGTGGATGTCGCTCTGCTGTACAGTAAGTTACAAGTGAGTCACTGTAATTGATGGTGTTAAATTTGAATTCAATGATATAATATCATTGTATAAGAAAAACGATTCTGAGCGAAAACGGTCAGTCAGCCTATGATTTTTCCAAGTATATTTGATGATATTATTGTGAATAAAGTAATTTATATATAACCTATTTACGTGGAGCCTTGTTTTAAATTTTCAATCCTTAGCCATAAAAGTTAAAAATTTATAAAATTTATAAATTTTTAGCCACAAAATAATTAATAAATTATAAATTTGATAAATGTTGTCAAAATTTGAACTTTAAATGCTTATAAAAAAAAATTGTGCATATGTATTTTTAATATTTTTCAACTGCTATTAGAAAGATATATCAGGAGCCTTATATTAAATTTTCATGCTTTTTAACCCAACAAATAAAATTTTATTGATATTTATAGAAAAAAAAACTAAAAAAATTGAAAACTGACAATGGCCGTAAACAGCTCAAAAAGAGTCAAAATATTTTGTAAATTTTATGGTGTATAGAAAATGCTAATATAAACATTCAGTCAAAATTTCATGTCTTTACGGTCATTTGTTTTAGAGTTACACCAAAAACCATAATCGATTTTCTCGAAAACAGATTTTGCCTAAAAATTCCCGTTTTTCCTTAATTTTTCTTTTGTTTTTCACGTCCCGTTTGAAAACTACTGAGAAATTTCTACTTTTGACACCCCAAAGTATCAACTAGATTCACTTTCCTATAAAAAAAAAAAACACACATCATTGTAAAATCAAGACATTCATCACTTCGCTCAGAATCTAAAAATAAAAAAATAAAAAACACACATCATTGTGAAATCAATACATTCATCGTTCCACTCAGAATTTTAAAAATGAATAATTAAAACAGAATATTTAAAGTATTACATTTTAATAAAAAAAAAAAAACATTAATATTAAAATAATGTAAGTATTAATATAAAATGTATAATTGTATACTAGGTATCTGTGTTAGAAAATGTACTGAAAAAATACAAAAACGACATCAGTGTATTCCAATAAAGATTATACACATATTAAAATTTAGGCAACATAAAATAAGAAATTAATGACTTATCGTTACAAATATTATCCAAAGTGTGTTGCATGAGTCAAGTTATGATTATCAACCTAGGTTGCTATATTTATTTACTCAGACTCTAGCATGCACTGTGGCCTGAAAAAATACTTGGAAAAAATAAAAATAAATATTTCTTGTACCTAACCAATGTGACAGGTCCCGAGAGATCGTTTTGCATTTATTCTGTACAGTTGGATAAAGCTGTAGATAAAGACCGAGGGAGATTTCTCTTTTTTCGGGTGGAAAATCAAGAGAGCAGAGGAAAATGGGAATGCCGATGACTCACAAATGTTTTTACGACACATCACAACAATACGTGCAGCCCTACCCACCCACCAAGCAAAATCAACGGAAAGGGTAGGAAAAGATGACGTCAGTACCAAGTTGTTTGGGAATGTTGAGGGGTGTATTGTAACTCCATATTCTATATCAAAATTAGATAACACGACTACAAAATCTAGTACAAAACTATCCATGCAAGTAGATCAAAAATTATAAATGTTTATTAGAAACTATTTGTCTAACTGAATGGTTGAGTATATTTGTGAACAAACTATTTGACGTGTAACGGTGTAACAAGTTTATAACCTTCCAATAAACTTTGAACTGAAAATGAACAGTGATTGGTAGAGTGTGGATTTGCGTGTATTAAAAAAAAAACCATGCAATGTATACTCTATGAATGATACATTAATGTTCTTAAAACCACTTAAATAATATATCTTTTTGTAGTCAAAATGGTTAGGTTATCATTTATTTTTACACATGAAGATTTTAACCATATTTCACTCGTTTCATTATCCACTTTGTAGCTCTTCAAAGTTTTCTCTAACACGAGTTTATACCTGCCTACTGATAAACAAAACGACAAATAACCATAAATCGAATAATTTTAAACACATGAATATCAGAAGAAAGCCTCAAATAGGTAGTCTCCTGCAGTCTACAACCATGGTTTTGAATATATATTATGCATACACAAACAAAAAAGTAGTAATATATATCTTAATCACAAAAAACCACGGAGGAAGTTGCGATTTAAGTGAAAATAAATACATTTTGTTTCTTTTATAAATATTAGACTGTTTAACAATCTATATATTTTACCACACTAAGTAAATAGGATGACTAGACAATACATTAGTGAATTAATTAATATAAAAACATTGTATAGAAATACATGACGATGGAAGCCATCCAGTGAGCATCCATAGAGCATTTATAATAGGAGTCTAATAATTACGGGTGTAAAGTAGTTTATTTTTAACACATTAAAATGTATTTAAATGCACCTACTAATTACTAGTAGATAACCGTGATTTATACATAAGATAATAAGAATATAGATATTAGATACTTACTAAAATTAATTAATTTTTCAATATTTAAAAATTATGCAATAACATTTTAAATCATATGAAACCTAGGTAGGTAGTTATATAAAAGCGGGATAAAAGTATCTACAAGATGTGTCATATTGTTATGAAAGTATATCTAGATGATTCCAATGATTGTTCCTAACTTTTCCGACTGCATAAGCATAAAACTATAAAAGGTCATAAATCCTGAGGTATTCATGATGGATGAGTTCGATAAAAGTTTAACGCCACACCTCCTATACGATATGTTGTTATTATATTATATACCTTGGGCTACCTGCCTCTGCATAACTACCGCAATTTATTTTTACCCTGGATTTATTTCAACAGGATTGTCTAGAATAACGTGACATGAAGATTATTGGCCATAATTTAAAAACATCAAAAATAAGCCAATAACCGATGGTATAATTTGTATTATATCACGTATGTATGTCGTATATTATTGATTAACCGTTTACCTAACCGTTAATACGCGTATTTTTTCTACCTAGTTACTACCTAGTTCAATAATATGACTTTGATTTTAATATAATAAACACGACCCTATAGTGAGATTTAAAAGATCGGTCAAATAAAATATTTTGAAAACAAACTACAAGTAATCCCAAAAGTGGTGTATTGAATTTAATTAATTCATGTTATAACCAGAGTTAATCGAGAGGAAATCAAATATACATAAAATGTAATTTTTTTTATTTACTTAATTAGCAACCTACAATATTTTTAAATAACAGGTACATTTTAAATTTATATTATACAGGTGTTAACAGGTAGTATAATAGTTATGCTAAGATTTCATGTTTTTATATTATTTTAGTGGTGTACCTAGGTAGCTCTAGGTTGCAGCTATCCTGTATTCCTGTGTATGTTTTGCTTAATTTAATATGTTGACAGAAATGGTTTAACGGCCATCAATCTAAGGGCTATTCAAACTAAACAAAACATTCTCAGATTTCAGGATACTGAATGTCACGGAGACTAAATCAAATGTACAGTCAAAACAAGAATGAAATTGAAAAACAATAATTTAATATTCCTGTAATACAAAGAAGTTTACCTTTTGTTTTATATTCCATACTGTATTTAGAGTGAACTGTAAAATTAGAGCAAAAACTAAACTAATTATTGTACCTACTGATTTTTAAATTCAGAATTTTGTATTATTATCAAATATGATTATCGTCAGGTATAAATAAATAATGCATGTAATTATTCAGAGCTTAAAAATAAAAGTCACGTCCAATGCAGTAAATAAGTTTACTAACGATTATACCAGTTTTCACTTGAATTAAATCAATCACATGAAATTGAGTATATTTATTAAGAAAGTGTCTATCATTATAATATATAATATGTTTCTATTGAATTGCACTAATATTATTCAAAAATAAATAAATAAGTAATTCAAATAGTTTTTATTTGAGTTTGAACAACATTTTATTTATGGTTTATAAGTACTTCGAACCTATCTACCTGCCAAGAAGGATTAGGTAGGTACTACCCTTGGTACTACCATATGAAAGCAATGGAAAAATTAGAGTAAAATTCAACAAAATAAAAAAGGAATAGTCTACTTTTATTACCATAGGTAACAATAATTTACATAATTTAGCTCGTAATTTAGGTAGATAAAAATAAACAGATTAATTTTTTGGAACCAATATAAACTTATATTTACTTTACGCTTTTATCGGTATTTTTGTTGTTTGGTTAACAAATAGTAATTAACTATAACTATAAAATATAAGGGCATAAGGCATTAAATATTAAAATAATCGACTTTGATAAGATATATCGAGATTGATATTAAACACAATACTTTCGGTACTGGTTTAGTCAGCCCGCGTATTCTAATCTATTAGTATTTCGATTCGAAATAAATCAAAATAATTCAAATAAATACAATATATTGTAGAAATATTTAATGATAGCACAATGGCAGTTGTAAATTATTCTGAACAAAAAAAATATAACAATATTATACTTTATATTTAACGAATTCGTAACACAAATTTTGAATTTCAGATGCATTTTACGTCATAACCTATAAATAATAACAACTTTGTTCATAACCTAACACTAAAGTAAAAAAAAACGTCTTCTATATAATATAGAATTTAGCGACATTTGAAATATACATAGTTAGTATATTTTATTCAATGTTAATTTCGCCATAAATTGTACATTTGTACATTAAAATTTATGTTAAAATATACCAAACAAATTTGGTAGGTATACAACTATTTAAAAAGCTTATTACAGTATTACGAATTATTGTGCGTGTGAAATAAATAAATGTTGGTATAAATAATAATTATAGGTGATACACGTTATAAATAATACACCTACATATTTTGATAAAATGTTGTTAACATAATGGCATAATAATATATATAATAATATATTATGCTTGGTACAACTAATTGCAGTTATACTACCTGTATAATTTGCCACATTATAACTAGACATTTTACGAATATTGTTGAGACTAATTACTATTTATTATAAATATAAATAATAATTTATTGTTTCCCGCAATCTTATCATAGGTAATTCAAATTGAAAAAATATTATGATTAACTAGGTAGGTAACAATATGCGGAGATAATCTACCTAAACAAGATAGCAACTATAAACAAATTATTATTCGTAGTTATACGAAACTTTTGAATCACTAAACAATAATTCTACAAAGTGTTCTACTGTAGAATGTTTATTTATTATAAACGCGGATTACTAATTAGACAGGAGATAAATAAATTTACACTAAAATGCATAAATCACACACATTTTATGAAATATTTTAGAATATTACTTCGGGTATTATTAAATACCGTTAAATACCTTCTAAATAGACAAGTAGGTACCTACCATGTGTACGCCGTATTTGAAAAACCCAATAGGCATCTATAATTACATAATATTATAAATTATTTTAAATTAAATTATTGGTAGCTATGTTAACCAAAACGAAGTTAATCAAAACCACTCCACAACGGTAAACGAGTGTAAGTATAAGATGTATGTTATTGTCATGTTGTCACCTAAGGACACATGAGGGACTCAAATTCCCGAAACGCACATTGTGGAAAATTAAAATGTTTCACATTCCACCAAAATCTTCAGGGATTCGAAGTCTGGCGACAACGAATTGACTACAGAAAACGGTCCAAAAACATCATACTACATAACTCGAAAGTAAAAAACGTAAATAATGTTAATTACTAAACAAATTAATAATGTTACCGATTTCGAAACTACATCAAGTATAGCCATTATTCATTAATAGGTAGGTACAAAATAAAAAAACTAAAATACAGCATAAGTGAATATAGTAATATTATTATTATTTAGTACCAAGATTTTTTTTTTTAAATTTTATGTACTAAAAACAAAAAAAACAATTAATTATAAAGTGCTTAACGCTACCCCCACCTACGTGCGCGACACCGTTTCGGTGAACTTTTTTAATTAACGGTATACACTCTTAAAGAACAAAATCCAGCCGATCCGTCAGTCGGAGCCAGTCAAGAGCTTTTAAGAGATACGGTTAATTATATAAACAATAATAATTACGTTTATGAAACGAAAGAACACAACATGCACTAACCGTTATAGACGATCAAGTAAAGTGTCCACAGCACTTGCAGTCGGCACCGGGACGTCATGATTGGCGTAGCCGTTCCGGGTAGGTACAGTAGTTAGACTTCTTCGACCGGTATCACATTTAGAGAAACGCGTCACGAACACACACGACGACGACCAAGTCAGTTTTTATTTCTGATAAAAATCGATTTATTTTTCCCCCGACGATCAAAATAATAATATAATCGTCTAACTCATAATCGGACAAACCAGACGGCGATGACACTCGCAAACTCAACACCAAAAACGACACGACCAGAAAAACGAGTGCTGATCACCGACGGTTTTACACGCGAAAAGCTCGCGGAAAAACGCACGTACTTTCCGAGCGGCGGCGGCGAAAGAGAAAATGACACGGACCAACGGAACAAACGGCGGACCAACACTGACTCCGCATTGCCGAATGCCGGCCTCGCTCTCTGGCCGCCGCCGCCGCCGCCGGTCCCGTCCAACCCCCTCGTGGCGTGGATCGCGACGACGACGGCCAAGTAGCGACACCTAACGGCAAAACTCAGCACTAAGAAAATACAATAATAATATTATTATTGTCTCGTCTCATCTCGTCGCTCCATCAATATTTTCTGCTGTATTTTTCGTTTTTCATCAATCATTAAGATTTGTGTAAATTTGAATGATAATAATAATATTATTACGTACACTTTCATACAATATTGAATAATATGGCTTTTGATAATAATATTCGCGTGCCGCGTATAACAGTTTTAATAAATTGACGACGTCGAATACCATCTGCCAATATTTGGATAAACGATTTGCGATTATACCCAAAACATTACACATATTTTATAGGTAGGTAGGTACAACAATAATGTGGTTTTTATTATTATTATTATTTTTTTTTTTTTGTTACCCCGAGACGCTCGTTTTCTCAGTCGATTAGGCATTATGATTTTGAAACTTTTATAATATTATTATCATATGGTACTTTTACAAAAACATTTAATTTATGATAACTTTTTCTATCACGGCGATTTTTCAGGATTTTATTTTTTGTTTATGGCAACCCGTAGCTAATAATGTTCTATGGCAAAACATAATATTATACCAACCTAGTAAGTTGTAGTAGTATAGTACTATAGTACTTATTAATACATATATTAAAAAGTATTGAATGAGCAGAATATAGTGGAATCAAACTTCGTGGATTATCCACTATCACACTTTGAGTTATTATAAAGGTACTTATATCATACATAAAGGTATTTCAAATTATAGAAATATTGTTTTACCGGAACCGATAATAGCTGATAAAACATTTTTAATATTTTCCATTAAAAAAAAAATAGTATAAATTATAACTGTATTGTTTTTATATAAATTATAAATGGGTTTTATTGCATTTAATAATCGTTTTATCGCAATCGGCGGTACAGGTTTAGTTCAGTTAACTTACTCAGATAACGCCAGTTGTTGAATACGATAAAATAATACATTTCCAGTAAAAAACATGAACCATGCGTCGCGTGAGAAAACTCTCGCTATTAAATAATATCATCATCGACTAATAATTTATTATTATTATTTTATATTGCGGCATAAATTCCAATGATAACAGTTATAAAAATATGGTAAGTAGGTACCTAAGTTCCGTGTATTTGTTTAGTATGTAAGTATGTATTACGTAGTTCCCACGCGGTATCCTTTTGTGTAAATATTAATAATAATTAATATTATTGTTTAATATTATGTTTATTGATTATTATACCTAAATCATCGGCTACAGTTTAAAGAAACGTATGTCTGATGATAATAATAATATAATACAAAATAATATATTATCCATACTTACTACCTCTTGCTCAACTGCTCGAGTGCTCGGAAACTAATAATTATATTTTGTTTTTAGCTTCATACGTAGGTACGACGGCAACGCTCGATAAAATTTAAAAACAACAGTCAACATTCACAATTATTATTGTAAATACGCATATAATGTACATTGTACGTGACATATTTTTAAGACCAAAATATAGTTAACCGTAAACAAAATATTATTATGTTTAACAATTGATTTCCCGAGAAAACCCTGATATTATTTATTTCATTAGAATTATTTCAATAACATCATTCCATAATATTAATTGTATCAGTGTAAAATATTATTCGTTTCTTTGTTAATATTCATTTTTATTTAATTATTTAGTGGTTTAAAAATATGGAATTCTCGTTTACTATTCAAAACGTTATTTGAAAAATATTTATAATTAATTTACGTAGGTAGTAACGATGTAGTAGAAAACTGTGCGACTGTGTACTATATAAAATAATATAATTCATTGAAATAAAAATTCATAAGACTGGGTAGATTATTATTTAATCCATTAGTTCAAGTTTTTAATAGTTAGGCTCATTTAAGTATATTAATGTTCATTAATTAGATTTTTTATAATCAAAACAACTTTATAATAAAATTGTACGTAAATCCCTTAATTTTAATTATATTGTATCCACCGTGATCATTTACTTAGTTCAAAAATCAATACGATAGATAATTAAAAATGTTCGTACTTGAATATTCTTAAAATTTATTATTTATAGTATTTTCTTCAGTAATTTGTATTCATTTATCAGAAACGTACAACACGTACAACACATGTGATTTAATTATTCAATTTATTCAATGTGTAATAATTTGTGTACCTATAGTAAAGCACCGAAATGACAGGTTTGGTTTACACTATTAGTTACTCGGTGCAACTTCCACTAGTCACCAAGTCAGGTAAAAACGAAATATTACATATCTCATGGGCGTCTTCAGGTCAATTCCACGGGGGAGACGAAACAATTTTAGTGTTGAATACCGCTTATAACAATTTACAACATTTATAAAATGTATTTATCTATTAGCAAAAACACGAAATTGTATGTCAAATCTACGTATATCAACGTCTTAGAGGTTTGTATTGTGTGCAAGAGTGCAGCTCTAGTGTGTAGTATGAAATAAAAAAATAAGTGCAATTGAAATTATTAAAATGACCCAAAACGAAACTTGGTAAATTTGTTCCGTTTTTTACATCGGTCGACCATCAGAATTCGCGCAGTATTATATTACTTGGTAGTCCTTAGCGAGTAAAATAGTACTACGAGAGAACAACGAGTGTACAATATTATTAATATGATTTATACGTTTGTTTTGTTCAAAATGCGTTTAGTTATTGTAGACGAAACTGAACTGTAATGATATTTTAAATTTACTGTGTGCGAATATTAATTTTAACGGGTTATAAAAGCTATATTGACGCAATATTGTTTCTAAGGAGATATTTTAGTAACTGTACACTGCTATTTTAGACTAACAGCTAACGCAGATTGTACGCTTTTGTGGACAATTAATTTATTTACCTCTTTGCGTCACAAACACTATTGTGCACAACTGTACTGGTGTGCGGGTGAGATGACTGAACATGGTATTATTGGTATATTAATTATTAAAAAACGTTTCAAATATTAACTAAAAATAATTAGTAATGTATTATGTAATAGTAGAAAAAAAGACCTTTTCGTATAATAAATTTATTGTCGTTTTGATATTAAATTAATTAATTGGTTTTAGAATTCTAAGATACTGAGTAACTGTGATTTTTTTTCTATGAGTTTCACTCATTTTTTTGAGCAGTAAAAACTAAAAATTGGTGGTTACTGGTTTCTGATAGAAATTTGTATCTAGTACTTTGGTACTTTGGCATGTCTTGGGGAAATCGCAGGACTTTTAAAAATAATTAGTAAAAACTATGGAGAAGCAACACATTTTTACGCAAATGCCATTTTCGACAAAATTGATTTTGTTTTGTTGTTTTATTTGACATATATGTCTTGAATTTTTCACCAAAAAATGTTGTAGGCAGTAGGCATAATATTTTGACTGATTCTGAACTATTTATAGGCATATTAAATGTTCGACTTTTGTTAATTTTTTTTGGAATTATGTATTATAATATAATTATCTATTTTTATACATATAGATATGATTATAGGTGTAAGTGTAACATAATTATTCCACTATTGTCTATTCGTGAATCTTGTTCTTGTATAATATATTTATTATAAATTCGAAAATATAATTTTGAATTCAGACCATATTATAATTGATATATTTTGTGAAAATAATTCATACCTCTATGTAAATATTTTGACCATAAATACTAATAATGTGTGAATTTGTTTTGGCGATCCTTCGTAGTGTCATGGTCCCGTCCCTTAGTTCACATTTTGAGGGGTCTTTACTCTTTAGGGAATTGGGAATGGTCCTTGACACTCCTTGTCAAAGTATATAGGGGGACCAAGTAATTCACATTGCTATGAATACATGAATAAATATTAATTATTAAATTAAAATGTAAATACTTTACGGTTGTGGCCGTCTTGTACACAACTACAACTGATTAATTAAACCAAAATAAATTCTAAATTAATACACCAACAAAATATTATATTGTGCAAAATGTGTGCACGTGACAATGTAGGGTCTCCGTGAAAATAGTAATTCGTATACGCAAATATATTATATTATCATGTATCACTTATTGCCCATTGAGTAAATATAGAATACATACGTTAGGTATTATACATAGATTATATATTAATAAACCTGTTCAGAAAAATTTATAACCCATGATTATATTTTTTGAAGAAAACCCCATTTAGAGCTGTAGCCACGTTTAAAAGGTTACATAAATATTTTTTTTGATACCGTAGAATTGTATAGATATTTCAACAAAGTACTACCTATATTCTACGGACTACGGAGAGCGTAATAGCGAGCAGTGGCTAGCTTTGTCCAGGGCGCCATGTTTTAAGGAGCCATATAAAATGGCGTTTCGATGTTAATATTTTTTATTTGAACACATTTGAACAGCTGTTGTTTTTAACTAAAGTTATTTTTCAATTACTAAAATTACTTGGTCAATGGTTTCTTATCCTTGTATTTTGTTCACAGGCGATCCTAACTTTAAAAACAAAAACTTTTTTTTTTTGAACACCAGTCGCACTTATGTTTATTAATATCAGATTTTTGGCGAATTTAAGTTTTAAACACTTGTAATTTGTATAATATTATTTATGTCTTAAATGTTCATGTTTTTCTTTACAGAGCCACGGATTGATAATACATTTTTTCTGGATTGGTATTCATGAAATAAAAATGTAAAAGTACCAAATTGAAACTGTATACTTTTTAAAAATAAACTTATATTATAGGGAACGGTCGAAGAACGGTTTATATATTGTCGTAAATATTGTATTGGTATCTTATACGCGAGTATACAATCATTATAGATATTATAATATATTATAGGGACAAGTCACCTGTTTATTCTCCTAAAAACCGCAAGCGGAAGTGAAAAAAACTTATGATGTGCTACGTGATAATATTAAATGCGGAAATCCCAAAGAATGGGCACATCATAAATGACCCTGACCTATCGTATAGGTGTTCCCTCGAATAGATTTGAATTTGCCAATTGCCAAACATTTTCGACGAAAATGCCTGTATAGTTAGGTATTGGTATGGCTATAAGTTAGTTTTAATTTCCAGGTCATAATTTAACCCGATGTGCACCAATCCATAAACATTTTAAATGAAGGCGCGCGTAACGTAGGCGTATTAATTGGTAATTAAGTTAGGTACTTTTTAGTTTCTATTTTTTTCATCGTAATAATAGGCGTATACTTCTGTTGTTGTCTATATATATTATTATCCACGACAGTCACACACGTGCAATCGCACAAATACGGACGCACGCACTTGCTCGCTCTACAGGAATAAAAAATATAACATACGTGAACCTACCTATATATTATGTTGCACAATATTTTACGATTTTATCCGATACATTATATTATTACTTATTTTAACATCGTACTATATAATATACTATTTTTCAGTGACCCGAAGTGGCAGGCGTCTCGAAATATGTTGACCCCTATGCACGCACAAAAACGTAGGTATAAAGCGTGGGCACCTACCCCGCAATGAAGGCTAACGTTCTATGCTGTTTTGTTCGAAGGTAATACTTACATAAAAATAAAAATAAAATTTAAAAAAATAACGTTTTTTTTATAGATATTGGTGGTACGCGTGGTACATATTAAACAAACAGCGTAGGTATATACCGCGAGTGGTATACAGGGAGATTCACCAAGCATGCTCATCCCCGTTGTATTCTCTAATAATGTATAGTTATTCAAAATCTGGTTTTTAGAATTTTTAAATATGCTTAAAGACTATACTTTTAAATTCTTGATATTTTTTGTACTACCTAAGGAGTGTCCTGTGGAGATACAAACTTTTCAAATGACAAACCCCCTTTTCTACTTATTATAGTTATTTTAATTTTTGCAATAGGTCCATGATAAATGGGTTTAGATGGTTATTTTAAAACCTTACTAATTTATACATTAATCTGTCAACATTCATAGTTTTTAAAAATTGGTTGACGTACATTAAATACTAGATCCAATATCACGTCCATTTTATATTTTTGTAAACCCATTTTTTAGTACGCTATCATTAGTATATCATTTTAATAACTGAACAACTTGTCGTTTGAATTTCAAACATAGGTACTTCCTTACATCAATATTTTCAAAAAAATTATCCATTAAATAATTTACAATAAAATAGTGGTACCTACTAATATATTATTTGAAAAATAGGTGTTTTTATCGGATCTACAGAACACTCCCTGCAGCGTATATAGTGCAACAAAACTCACGAATTCTGAAAATAATATTCTATAGTTTTTAAATAGGTAGTCGTTGAGTTTAAAAATTCTAAAATCAGAATTTGAATAAATTTGTAATATTAAAAGGAAAAATGGGAGTGAGCATACTTCGTGAATCACACTGTATATAATATTATACCCGACCGACTATAGACAAAAGCCCATGTAGGCCAGTGACGGATCGGCGCAGGTCGTATAAATATATACATAACACATGTATAACTTGCGTATACTTAACGGATGAAATTCCCGGACGGCGGTCTGGTTTGACGGCACGGTGAAAAGGGCGCGCTCCTGTGCAATTCGTATAATTGTATACAAAATATACGCCATATAATCGCCCACCACCCACCCCAGATAACTGTTAGGGAGCCCGCCGCCGACGTACCACGTTGTTATATTATTATTATTTTTTTTATACTATATAGTGGAGACAGAAAAAAAAATTTCGTCCATCCGTCTCGTCCCACCATAGCACGACGTAGATCAAACATGATGGACGCGAAACATTTTATACCCGACCAAAACCACGATAATATGATCATGGTTGAAATATACAAGGTTATTGCATATATACCCCGTCTCAATCAAATATTTGATGATAAAAATAAAAATGGCAGCGTAAAGGGAGCCAATAATAATCAAGTATATATTATGCGCGGGATTTTGAATTGGTTAGCTATTGTCAGCGTATTTTTGATGATAAGAAAAATGTATATCTGTGATATCCCTTTACGCAGCCATTTTGTTTCTGATTATAACAATCCGAATCGATATGCAATAACCTGTATATTTCAACCATGAATATGACGGACTTTTGGTTATTATTTTTACTACGATCATTACTATTATTATTCAGGTTGTTCATATTGTATATTATTATAATATGTAGGACGAATTAAGTGGTGTTTTAATAATTCGTATTTAGTGATGACATGGCTGCTCGTGCTTTGGTGCACAGGAGCACAGCGTGAACTCATCCAATACAAATTGTTAGATTTTTATAATAACATTTAATTGGTTATGATGTACTGTGCACACTGCACAAACAATTTAAAAACTTTTTATTAGAAAAGAAAAAAATATGTCGCCTTTTGTCGTTGACAAGCTTGCCAATGCAGCCCGTTAACGATTAGATAATTTCGCAGACCACAATTAATTCGTTGTGCTGCACTGTACTAATATTATTTACCATTTACATGCACCGACATATTAGCTGATATAACATACGGTATTTTGGAGCACAATCAATTATGCCGGGACAATCGTCAGAACGCAACCACCATTGCCCCTACTAATAATTATTTGTATTTTAACATTCTATAGGTTTTAAATAAATGTCAAGTATTCAACTACATTTTTGTTGGTATGCATGTAAAAAAATGTTTTATTAACATTCAACATATCATAAAATATTATGTGCACCACCCTATACGCTAAGATCACGATCCGTCGCTGTACGTATTATATTTGTATTTAATCATATCGTAGGTATACCTACCAACTGTTATTTTTTACGATAGACGCGGTAGTAAAGTTTTGTGGTTAGTGCCGGTTTTTAACCGTCTCTATCTAGGTTCCAATAATTCTATAGAAATAATTTTTTGAAAGGCTGGGCATTAACGAGTTGATAAGCTTAAGGTTAAATAAATATCAATTTATTAACTTAACTAACTTACCAACCTAATTAGTTTGCCTGGACGTTAACTACTTATAATCAACCTTTTAATATTCATAATTAAATTTATTTTGAATTTTCATATTATCCAGAAAAATATTTTTGTCTATAATCGATCACAATTATTATAATATGTTCATGGAATTTAGAATAATATATTATTAGAAAAAATAATATGTTATGATTACGAAGAATTTCATATTTTTATTTATAGATAAAAACTAGTTTATCATATTAATAACTGATAAAATAGGGGAAACATTATTTTCCTTTATAAAAACATTAATATTCATGAGCTCGTGAATTATATTCATAATACTTATAACTTAAGTTATTAATACGACTATCGTGGGTTGTGGCCGTTTCAATTTATATTTATAAAAAGTAACCACTCTTCTGTACAATTGGAGTCGAGTGTACTTTGTGGCCTTGTTATTGAGTGTAATGAAGCTAAATTTGAATTCAATGATAATTGATAAATCATTGCATACGAAAAACGATTCTGAGCGTAGACGGTCGTCACTCATCAGCCTATATAACTAAATTTATTTTATCTTTTATATATTATTATTTATTACTATTATATAGTAATTTATTATATGATTAGTAATACGGTATAAATAGGCAATAGCTTAAAATGAATCTAAATATTTTTTTAAATGTAATTGCGCATGGTAACAATTTCATGTCCCCATGAATATAATATTTGAACTTCAAAGTTCAAATGTCTATAAACAAAAATTGTGACAATATAATTTTCAGATATTTGGGTTTCAGTAAACATTATATTCAATTTTCAAGCATTATATATAATAATTGAACATTTTACATTATATACATTTTTAACTACAAAATAAATGGCATATTTTTGTGATTTTTAACAATTAATATTCTTTAAATCTGATCTTTAAATAATTTTAAAAAAAATCTTTAAATTACCTATATCATTGATTTTTATACACGCATACAGTGTGACTTTTAAAACACACTCGTCCCCTTTTTATACTTAAAATCATGCATCATTCAAATTCTGTTTTTTAGGAATTTTAAGTAATAATCTAGTAGGTACTATTTTAAATACATTTAGTCCACTGACCATTTTTGTAAAAACATTTTATCGAATATTCGAACGTAAAGACTTGGCGATCACGTTAGGTACTATTTCATCAATATGTGTTTTGGATTTGACAAACCACCTATATAATAATTGTATAAACAGACTACGTAAGAAGCATCAGCTACAAAGAATGTTTAATGCCTAAACTGACGTAGTACGACTGTACAAGGAACCTGTGATAATAAACACAGCCACACAGGTGACGCACCACCCTCAATAATTCCTTAAGAAACGGGTGAGTTGACGATGGACCGGAACTGGAAATGATGATGATGTTAGGACATATACGTACATAATACTGTAAACTCTTATCACTGAGATGTCGTTACACTTCACAGTACGACCGAGTTTTCCCTAGAAGACGACAACCGACGACGTGCAGAAATTATAGTGGTTTCCGGTCCGCGAGTAAGCGTAAACCATATATTATGGACGGCGGTCGCCTCAACCGCAGTATATTTTCGATGACCGTATACAGGGTGATTCATCAATCATACTCATCCTTTCATTCCTTCAATAATGAAGTTATTATGCATGTTTTGAATTTTTAAATAGATTTACTTAAAGACCATATTATTTTTTTTGCGCTACTAACGGAGTGTTCTGTGGAGATACAAACTTCTGTATTCAAAGGACAATACCCCTTTTCTACTGTAAATAATTTGATAGATAATTGTTCCGAACATTTTCACGTATCAAAATGAAAATTCTAAAGAGTAGTTAAAAAGTTATTAAATTTTGTAATTTGTATACTAAGGATAGCTAGTAGGTCCATGATATAATGGGTTTGTAAGATATAGGGATTTGAAAACTGTATTAATTAATGTTTATAATTTTGTAAAAATTGTCCATGTTTAATAAATACTTGATCCAGTATTATATATATATTTTATATTTTTGTAAAATAATTTTTAAGGACTATTATCCTTAGTATTAACATTTAAACAACTGAGAAAACTAAGAAACTACCTACTCATTTAAATTTTGAATTGGGTTAATAAAAAATTCCAAAAATTAGAACTTGAATAAATTCATTTTTAAAGAAAAATGGAGGTAAGCATGCTTGTTGAATTACTCTGTATACTCGCGATCAGGTAACAGCGATAATATTCGTCGTCAGTCTGAAGAAATAGCGGTTGTCGCCGGCCTTGTTTTGCGCATCCATCGCGCTTGCTGTAGTGCCGTCATTTGTGTGTGGTGGTGGTGTAGTTTGTTCATGCAGTCGTGTACTTGCGGAATTTCGATGGTACCTACTCTGACTTCTGAGTACTGATTATTTCAAACGATGTGACCCGATGTTGCCATGAGCGACCTTAAATTAACAGTTAATTTGTCGACTATATAATTAATCGTGTCCACGTATATACAATATAACGTTACAATACAAATATTATACAAATACCTAACACATAGTTAAATATTGTCATTAGTTGTTGTCTATAGCGGGTTGTTTTTTGTGGTCTTTCAGGGAGATCTTCTTGAGGTAGGTGTGGTTTTAATCTCGGTCGGTGGTTTTTTAGTCGAATTTTCAGAGTTTCTTTAGCTTTATTTTGTATGTTGTGAAAGTTTTTTAATTGATTTGTTATCCATGTTGATAGGTGAGGTAATCCCGTGTCATTGCGACGCTGGTTATTTCGCACGTACCAAGGAGAATTCTCAGGAATTTATTTTGTCGAGTTTGTAATTTTTTACTTTTAATTGGGTGTGCGTAGATAATTAGGATCAGTATTATTTTTGGCTGTATGTAGCAGTAGAGAACAATTCCTCTGCATGGTTAAGTTACACGATTTAATTTTAGGGCAATAGGATTTTCATCATTGCGGCGTATCCCTAGTTAAGTTTTTTGTTAATGTGAATTTCACGGGTTTATTTTCGTCAATAGGTGTATCCCTTTAAGTATTTTGCCGAGTCATTCTAGCTGCACCATTGAATTTCAACAGGTTATCGATGTGTGCAAGATTATAACATACTTTTGGTGAAATTTAGAGTGAAACTAGTGAGAGACATCTTGAGAATAACCACACAGGGATAATATTCATAATGGGTGTTTTGTAGGTATTTGTTGTTGAAACAAAGCTTTTATAAATGTACTACAAAAATAGAAAAGTATACGATACGTGTAATTCAGTGTCAAATATCGATTTCGAAAAGCTTGTAGTTCCTCCATGGTACGTACCCGTTTCCGTGTTTCACACTTTCACGCCGTGCCGTACGCGTTAATATTTTTTGATTTCGTTCCACCATTTATAACCGTCAGCACACCGTTTGAATCGATTTCACATACCCGAGACTCAAGAGCCACATAATCTCACCGGCGCACAATGATCTGTAAATTGTAATATTATAGTGTTGGGAATTTACTGGTAAAAAAATGTTGGTAAATTTAGTGACACATTTTTTTTTTTTACCTACCCAATCTATTTCTGGAAATATTTATGCCGACATTAATTAAGGAGTATAATTTATAACTTGCATCATTAGTGATCTAAAATTCAAATCGTGTGAATAAGTAACGATATTATTGATATATGTGTTTAATACAATGTTTATCTTTTCAAAATGTTTAAAAATACTAAATACAGTTTGTATAAAGATTAAAGACTACCGAAACAGTAGGTACATTATTACTTATGAGGTACCTAAATTGAAGTTATTACACTTTTAAATAAATTTAAAATGAAGGGTCGATGTTAATAACGGTGTCGTATAAAGTTCAATATATAATATTATAAATTTTCAAGGTAACGTCTTACTAGCATAATTACAAGTAGGTCACTGTTATGGATGGTGTTAAATTTTAATTCAATGATATATCATTTTGTACGAAAAATGAAGACCATAGGTAAGGTCTATGGGCTATGAGTGAGACGATATCCTAGCAAGCCACTTCAGTTCCGGTCCGACGAAACGCGTCGCTCGTTTCCCGAGGTTTATGCACAACAATCACCACTCACCAATATATGTATATTGTTATTATTTTTATTATTATTCCTTCGACTGTTATCAAGGAGTTATTATATGTACGCTGGGTCTGTAAAAATATCCTAACAAAACTTTGATAACCTGATGGCACACTTTTTTTCTTTCCAAATTTGATATTTATATGATTTTTTGAGGAAGAGTGTGAAAAAAAATCGTTCCAAAAAAATATTGAACACATCTCTTTACCTTTGCGTATGCCGTATATACAGTTAAAATATTATATACATTTTCAAGTTTATTGGCGTCTACCAATTTTTCTTACATATATTCGATCTAAATAAATCGTTCACGAACGTCGGAAAATTCGAAGTAGGTTGATATGTACACGTACACTGTTATCAAGGAGTTATTATATGTACGCTGGGTCTGTAAAAATATCCTAACAAAACTTTGATAACCTGATGGTGATTGGCAAGTCTTTAAATGCTGTAAAATATTTTTATATATTTAAATTAAGGTCTCTGGACTTTAAAAATATCTACACTTCACTATTCCGAAAATCATAATTTTATTAAATGCATAAAATAATTTATAAATCAAGAACGGAGTGAGCGCGCTTCAAAATCTACAAGTGTGGCTGTGGATTTGTACATTATACATCTGTGACCAGTCGATGGGGGTCCTATGCTTAGAGGGTTGGAGAGAGATCGCGTTTGATGGCACTTTTGTATGAGCATATTTGTGTTCGTTATATTTATTTAACAAATATTGTATCTTGTTTGAAAACTATTTTTAAAACTACCTAATCTGAATTAGTATAAGTAAACAAGTAATGATGAACTTAAAAGCACTGTGTCCTGAGGGCTGAGATCGTGTTTCTTGATAGTAATGTGAGTTGATTTTTCTTTGTTGATTTTTTTTCTCTTTTATCATGTAACATGTTGTATTCAATTCATTTTTATATTCTGAGCGGAACGTTGAATGTAATGATTTTACAATGGAACCTATGTGTTTTTTTTTGTCAGTCATCACCTTTTGGGGCGGTAAAAATGCTTCAATTTTCTACTTCAGCATCTTTTTGTTAGGAAAGTGAATCCAGTTGGTACCTGCATTGGGTACCTATCAAAAGTAAAAAAGATGTTTAGATATCATATTTGATATTTCCTACCAGAAAAGGTAATTGAAAATAAACTTATTAATTTGATACAAGTTTCCGCATAGGTTTTAATAATAAAAGTTAAAAATATTAAAGACACGTATGCACGATTTTTTTATATAATCATTTAATATTTTGATGTTCAAATTTCGACAAAATCTCGAAAAAATGCAATTAGTTTGTAGTTAAAAATGTATTAAATATTTAATTTTTATTTAGATACTTTAAGTTCAAAATTTGACGAAATTAGATATTTAAACGAAGATTAACGATTTTAGTTAATTTATTGTAATTTAAAATTATAATTTGAGGGTACTCGAAACTTTAAAGTATATATTATTATGTTGTTTACACACAACGATATTTTAAGCTGCTACCTATAATTGTTTTAGCAAAAATTAATTCAACCTACTGTATTACTAATGTCTAATAGTAAAATAAATTACATACTTTAATAACAACAATGTCATAAAATAAACTTACCTAATAATATTATAGGCTGGCAGACTGCCTTCGCTCAGAATCGTTTTTCGTATATACAATGGTTTTATATCATTGAATTAAAATTTAACGTTGCAGCGACCCCTCTAGATACCTACTGTACATCAGAGTAGTACCCCCTTGCACACTTTTTTTCTTTCCAAGTTTGATATTTATATGATTTGTTGAGGAAGAGTGTGCAAAAAAATCGTTCCAAAAAAATATTGAACACATCTCTTTACCTTTGCGTATGCCGTATATACAGTTAAAATATTATATACATTTTCAAGTTTATTGGCGTCTACCAATTTTTCTTACATATATTCGATCTAAGTAAATCGATCACGAACGTCGAAAAATTCGAAGTAGGTTGATATGTACACGTGCGATTGAATAATGAATAATAGTAATAATAAATATAATTATAATGACAATGATAATTATATAAGTTTAGACATGGGTGTGCTTAATTGTTGATTTCATTATAACATCATATAAATATAATATAATGCTGCTTGATATATTTCAATACAATTAATATATAATATATATCTATTTATCTTTCTCCCTTTCTGTCTTTGGCATTTTCAACTAAATAATGATGTTATACATATTGGTTTTACAACAATAGATATCTATAATAAAATAACAATATAATAATTTTGACATGGAAAAAGTTTTGATTTATTAGGAATTTGGATTGAATGATATTATAATGAATAACAGAAAATAGATACTCTTTCGAAAAATGTAATATAAGTACACATATATGACAAAGTAAATTGAGCATTTTTTTTAACAAAATCTATATAAAATATACAATGAATAAAACGATAGTTAAGTGAAACCAATCTCCTTGAATAGTCCATAGTTTTCCTTAATCGAAATTTAAGTTTTAGGTACGTCGTATTCGAGAGTAGATCAAACGAAAAACCTACATACATAATTAGATATTAGTGAGGAGCACACTTATTATAAGTTGTTAAAAGTTATTTTAAGTTAGTTATAAGATTTGTTTAGACTTTTGAGCATATTTGCATGATTTTTTTAGAATCATAAACATCCTAACCTTACAATCTAACGATATTATGTAGTATTTATATTCTATAGTGTATATAGAAGTATTTAAACTTTTTCATTCCACGGATCCTTCGTCTCTTCATAACATTTTGGTAGCTCTCAAATTAGTAAGGACATAGAAAAAATATGTTTTAATATTTAATTATTTATAATAATATATATTATATATTATAAATACATAAAATTATATCAAGACCACACATTTAATAATAACTATCCATATAAAACTCAAATTAAATGTTTTACGTTTGGGACAAAATGATATAATATATTAATCGTCGTCGTCATTATTTTTTTCCTCTTCTGTGTCACAGCTCCCCTGAAAAATACTCGCAACCTTTCTTGGAGTGGCGACGCACAATTTAAATACCTATCTGTACTATGCAATTTTACAATTTTATGTGTTTTTCTACCAACGCGTAGATGATTACGTCGCTCGATTAAAAAAATCGAATTCTTACAAGTTTTTAAAATTGAATTCACAATGATAATAATATGATATAATAATTGCTCATAATAACAGCGCAAATTTGAATGTTCGTTCTGTTCCAACTGTAAAATTGGTAATTATTCCAACAAATCGGCCGATTAATTTTTATCGTCTGATTAAATTGTAACCTTCACGGCGTCGAGTTTTTGAAGTTTTTAGGTAAGGTCTTACCTAATAAATATCAAAGAAAGCCGCCGCCGCGGACAAAGCTAATAGCTGCGATTGAAATAATTATAATTAAAAAGTTTTTTACGATATTATTATTAATGGTTTTGTTTTGTATATACCTAATATTACATAATGCGTGTGTGTGTATTATTCAGACTTTGGTAAAATACTTTGAAAAAGTATTTGGAATAATTACTCAAATAGGTACTTAAGAAAAATATTATTCCGAATAAATTATTTTCAATTAGTATAAGGTATTCCAAATACTTTTAAAATTTTTTTTTGTTATACGTGATAAAAAAATGATAGCTTCTAATGTATTGGTTTCGGGAAAATTTGAAATTATAGTTATAATATATTGCATTGTATAATATAACTGTGATATTATATTTTATGAATTACAACATAACAATAAATAATAAATTACATAAGTATTATATAATTAATAATATATAAAAGTATTCGGAGTACTACGCCTATATAATATAAGTCTGGTATTATTGTATACCTACATTTTTAATTACATTTGAAAAAATTTCATCAAAAATAAGTACGACAAAAATGATAATTTTATTACCAACACGTAAAAAATGTTTCACAAACATTTTTTATTTAGCTATTTTCAATTTCGGTGAAACTATTGAGACTCTTGGTCATTTAGGTTAGATTGGTCTCCATCACATCGCAATAGAGATCAATTCCATAATATTAAACGCTCGTTTTTTTCGTTATAAACTGCATAAATTACTTAATTAGTTAAATGTAATTATTTACGAGTATTTTACGTGGTAGTCGATCGAAACTAATATATTATTATATAGTATTGTAATAATTATTGTACCTATAGGTAACTGAAAAAATAGTTTAAAACTGCGTAGTTATTTATTTGTGAACTATGTATAATTCTATAGAATTTCACAAATGCGTTGAATGTACACTATAGTATCTAACACACGCTCCTTTCTATTACACAACTATTATAATTTAAAATATACAATTTACTGAGAAACTTAATATTATATTTTAAAATCACTTTTTACTATAAAGGCGACTCAAATTAAATTAGTTATTTATCTTTTCATAAAATAAATGCTTTCTCTAACTTTATAATAAACCAATCTAAGCATGGCTTCCGTCGAATATTTTTTCAATACTTTTACGCATTTAATATTTTTTTATTTTATCGTTAATATATTGTACTTTTATTAAGTTAAAAATATAAATATATACTCACACATATTTGAGTTATCAACAAAAATGTGTGTAATTTAATTCGAGTTATTATCTATTAAAAATCAAAAAACGTTGTTACAATATTAGTTACATGACGCGTTTTACTATTATAGTGTTATGCACCTATATGTATAATATATATCGTTCGATTGGGAAACGTATTTAGATAATATTATAATGTTACTACATATGACTATTGTACAAGCAACTTATATTATTTTTATTTAAAATAAATACATCTCAACTCTCAAGACTAAAGCTTTAGAAATAACCATTCCTCTGAAGTGCAGCAATTATTGTACAATACTGGGAAATCATGTTGTTCAGCCCTCAGCCCGTGTTTGCTCTAAATTACTAAAACCATTACCTTTAGTAACAGCGTATAGTTAGTAGATATTATTGTATTTAATACGCATAAATCAGTAATTCCTAAAAAAGGGGACTGAAAAATCTAAGAATAACGCGAAAGCAGAGAAACTTGCTGCGTAAATAATTGACCTGGATTGGTTGTCGGATTTTGTTGACCTTCAAAACGGATATTTTTACTCGAAACCCACCCCAATCGCGATTGTAGTATATCTACACCCTATTTGAACGGTTTTCATCGCATCGCTTACGCGGTGCAAGCCTGCAATGGAGTTGGCCTCACTACACGCCTTTCTATTCAAAACCGTACCGAAGAATTTAAATTGTTTTGTCTCGCTGTAGGCAAAATATACACTAATTAAAAATATAAACATTTTTTTCGGAGGGGGGGGGGGTCAATTTCATACAACCCAATCAAAATATTAACTCGTTAAGTTGTATAATGCTAAAAGAATTGTTGCACATATATTGTCTATGAGCGTCAACAGTGGCGTAATCACGGGAGATGTATGTCTATGTAAGTGACATATAATCCAACCCACTTGGCGTTTTTTTACTTAAAACTGGCACATTGGTGTATTAAATACAATAATACTATACAATGGCATCATAATTTATGGAAATAATAACAAAAATAACAGTTTTTATTTTCTAGCTGTAATTATTATTCATGTCTTAGGTTATTAATTACCTAGTTATAAGTGTATAACCAACATAATAATATATACACTATTACACTTAATATATATACTTCATAATATATGGTATTTTCGATACAAAAATGATCATAACATGGTGGCCGATAGTGCATACTATTTTATTGACTTAATGTTGTAAATAATATTATAAATTGGTATATCTTAAATCTTAATAGAATATTAGAATACAAATTATAGTGAACTGCACTGCAATCCAATCTATCCTCCCCCCCCCCCAACATGAACATAACCAAATTACGCCAATGCATGTAACTATATTGTACAAATATATGACATGCAGCTATTAAAAAGTAAATAGTAAAAAAGGTGGGTAAGTGAATGTCACTCTGCTGTACAGTAGGGTATAAGTGGTCGCTGTATAATATATGGTGTTAAATTTGAATTCAATGGTATAATAATATTGTATACGATAAACGATTCTGAGCGATGACGGTTTGTCAGTGTGGATATTTTATAATATATTTATATTGTTATTACTTATTATTAATACGGTAGTCAGTAAGTTGAATGAATATTATAAAATTATAAAATAATATAAATTAATATTATAAAATATTTAATTATATAATTAAAATATTATAGAAAATGCTAATATAAGCAACCAGTGAAAATTTCATACATGTACGCGCGGTCATTTGTTTTAGAGTTACACCAAAAAATAAAATGTTGACCTCCCTAATGCAACAAAAATATTCACTTGTCCAGTTGCCCATCGAACAAAATACTGATGTTGAAAATCAAAGCATTATTTCGACTACTTATCATGTACACAGACACAAAAAAAACACACATCATTGTAAAACCAATACATTCAGCCGCTCAGAATCTAAAATTAAAATAATAATTTTTATACTTAGCAAATTAATTTCTATAATTTATAATTTACAATAAAAAAATGTCAATGTGTTTAGTTTCCAACCCATTAAGGGGCTGTATAAATCGTTTTGATGTTTTGTGTCGTCTCAAAAATTATCTGTAAAAAATATACAACATTCTATGCCAATCGCTCGGGAAATTAATTCATATTCGAATTCTGATTTCACAAAGCAAACATAAAATTTTATATTTAATGATTTTTAAGTTGTGTACATTTTTTGTAGGTACGTTTGTTTATTAGTCTGTGCTAGTTAAACACAATATAAAGTATTTATTTTTGTCTATAATTATGGTAGTTTCGAGTTATTTCGGTATTACCTACCTAACGTATCACACGATTATATTATAATTTATAACGAATACTAATTTAGCGAACAATAAAAACCGGTAAAACGGACCTTTTGACAACGAAGCAACTGAAATCGTTTATCATGCAATATGCATATATTATTATGCCTATACTCATATACATGGTATAAGTATATTGTATCGGCTTTGAAATATCTACCTGCAGCAAAAAATTACGGTTTTACCCGTTATCGTCTAAGAAAAACGAGGCACTAACTTAAAAAGTCTATATTAGCATATTACAGTAGCTGTACGCGCACACCGGTGGTCGAGACCTTTATTTTAAATAAATAATGATAAATACGAAGCGGAAACTTCCGCACGTGCGCACTTCCGTAAGATATAAAATACCGATTTCCCTGGGAAAAATGATAAATTTAGAATACCAATATTGAGCGTAGAAGTATATTATAATACCCTCACTTCTTATATTATTATATTATTTATAAACACGTTGCGTATAATACGAGCGAATAAGAATAAAAAGGCATAGGGATCAAATCGTATGATATCTATCACTGCGGCAGAGCTATAATACACACCCGCCTTTATATTATGTATAATCTAGTTACATATTGTATATTATATTATTTTATGATATTTTTGCCTATTTGATGAAATTGTGTTTACCATAAAAAAAACCTAACAATTATAAGTCATTATAATTCAAAATATTGTATGGTTTGGAGTTTTTGCCAATCAACCAACTATTGATAAACAGCGTAGGTCAATTAGTTTAATTTGATAGAAGTACTAATTATATTTGTCAATATTCAATAACTTTACTTTCTTTTTGGTCGTATCCCATCACTTCCCGGAACAGCTGGTTGCTTTGGAAATTGCTCAGTGAGCCAAATATTCAATAATTTAATTATATACAAATGTTACGCTCTATATAGTCGAAACAATTGTAAACTTCGTAAAAGACTTTAATAAGCTTAACAAGATTTCCAAATTAAAAAAATTAAAACAAGAATTTAAAATATGTTCGTAAATGAGAAATACAAATTTAGTTTATAGGTTAACTCACATGGTGTAATGAAATTTACAATATATAAATAAAAACAAGTGCTTTATTTTAAATTGAATTGTCAAACTGTCTTCAACAAAGAAATGAGTACCTAATGACCTTACCATACTCATATATCGGTCGTGCTTGGTGATGGTTGGGGGGAAGTTAGTTCTCTATATAAAAATTATTTGTTACCATCCACTATCTAGAGTTTAGGCTCTTGAGTATAAATTACTTGTTTTACATAAATTGCCAATATCTAAAAAGGTACCCTAACAAATTAATTTTTTTTTAAACTTTTGTTAATAGTTTTTAACAAAATTATTATTTGTATCAAGTTTTAAACAATATATCTACATTATATATCATCACAAATCACGTGATTTTCATTTATTGAGTGTATATTTTTCTATGATAGACATGAGACGTTTTGATAAAACTGTGGTGAAGCTTACCCCTTGGCCCTCTGCATGCCTCGGTAATATCATAATAGTATGTTACCAGTACAGATCATTAAAAATATTTGAGTGTTTTTTTTTTAAATCAACATTTAGAGAGAGATAACTATACCCAAAAACAGTATTATACAATCAGGAACTGTTGAAAATTAAATGAATTGTGATATTTAAAAAAATATATATACATATATAAGGTACCTAACTTATTTAAACTATTACAAACAGTACATTTCCAGTATAAAATATAAATGTCTTTGCTCATTTATTAGCTTGGCTACTTTCGAACGCAGTTTTTCGGCTATACCTAAAATAAACGTAATATTATACGTGGGTACATCTGTACAAGTATAAAACACATTTCTTAATTCTTTTATACCCATAATAAAGAGAGACTTTGCATATAATATCGAAAGAATTTAAGAATTAATAAACATATTTTCATCTAAAAAAAGATATAATATTACATTAAAATATTCACTAAATTATGTAGGTATAAACTAAATTGTAGGCAAAAAAAAAATTAAATAAATAAGTAATACAGACATATTTGCCAATTCCCTATCCGTCTATAGACTTAACATGCAATAAAGTTATAAGTTATTGAATTAACTATTATTCTTATTAAATATTAATTTATAAATAGTCAGAAAAATAATTTAAGAATAATAATTAATAACGTAAATATGTATGTAATACATAATAGAATTAAAAAAAAAATAAATATTATTCCCAACATTAATTTATATTTCTGATTGATTTCATTTAATAGTTTCTACACACATACACAATGTTCTAACATACAACTAAAAAACAATTTTATATATTTTTGAAGGCTTCTCTAAAGTTTAATGGATTAATATCCTATTTCTATCTTCCTCTATTACCCATAATATACTAAACCATAATATACTGGTTGTGAATATCAATTTTTAGTGAAAGGTTCCTCTATTATTATTTCTAGTATTATTATAATATGCTATATATTATAAAACTGAGATTTAAAAAGGTAGACAAGTGAGTACCGCTTTGCTATATAGTAGTTGTCGAGCATATTGTAATGGATGTGTTATATTTGAATATTCAATGATAAATAATTGTAGGTATATACGAAAAACTATTCTGGGTGAAGATCAAATTATAATTTTAACTATATTAATACAAGTTATTTACAAGTCTTGTGACGTTTGTGTCGTTTGAGGCTAACACAATATTATAACTATAATATAGAACACATCGCAATAATTTCTGACCATTGACACATGCGATATTATTATAACTGCCGTTTTGAATTTGTACTAAAATCGCTTATTTAATCATCTAAAATAATTTATTTTGATAACTGTATAATAATTATATATTAACTAAAATCGTTATACTTACTAAAATATACATTATTCAAAAACGAAATATATACGTATTACGTATACCTACATAGTACGCAAACACGTAAATATGGACACTATATAATTTTATGTATACCCACACGCCGCACGTATATTAAGTACACGGATTTAATTATTTGTATTTACGAGGACCTCAGTATCCTCGGGACGCCGATTGGATTCCCGGTAGGCCAATCAATTTGTAATATGGTACTTGGACCGATTGGACTTAGCGTAGAGTTAGTATTTACTTTTTGATCAATTTATTTTGTCTATAACGATTAGCTATAGGTACCCACAACCTATTATGAGTTATCTAAACATTTTTGTATCATTAACAATAATATTTTTTCGAATAATATATAAGATTAACTAACGAATATTAATCTGCGATTTACCTAATGAATTGAGCCGGATTCACAACTGCGTCGTGTGTCCTTAAAATCGTATCGTGATTGAATATTACTTTTTTGGTATCATGTAATAACCAAGTTACAACCGAGTATACCAAAAATTAACTACTGCTCAACTTTTAAACCATATAATAACAAAGCCCTCGCACGACTCGACACACGACGTAGCTGTGAATGCGCCTTTACTGCACTATCATTGCTATAGTAAAAAAATTACATGATGGAATGTTATTTACTGTAGGTTTATTATTTATCAATAATCATAAATGCTTATGTTTGAATATTGTTATAAACTTAATATTGTAACTTTTTTTGGAAAAGTTACTGATTAGGAAAGGAACTTAAGGTATATAAGCTATAGAGTGAACTCAAAACATTGGTAGATATAGGTACCTATTTTATTACCAATGAAATGAATGCACTAAATTATTTATGGGGGAGCATCTGTGTAACAAGGGCAAAGTATAAAAGGGTCACGACACACGGGATGCTACAGATCCCCCGCGCCCAGGTCAGTACTTATAGACAGTTCGCTCCTGGGACATAATATGGTCAATTTTCTAACCGGATATTTTCCACCACTAAGTACCCGCACCTGGAGTTTGAACACGTCCGAGACTTCTGCAGATTTCAACAATTTAATTCGTAAAATAATTTTTTGTGTAAAAAATAGGACAATAAAGCTTCTTAATCAGTTATAAAAGTAATTATGTATATTATTATATTTCAAAATATTTACAATTAGTTATTAAATAAAAAATAAAAGGATTGGACAAACTAAAATAATATTACCATAAAAATATTATTTTGAATTCAAATCTTGTGAGGCCTTTTTTACATTATTTTGTTGGAATAATGGAATATAATATTATTATTATTTATACGATAACGAGGATTAAAAAAAAAATAATAATAGAAATGCCCATTATTATACAACTAGAAGTATTCGATTATCGGGTATTCGTATATCACAATTCTCATTTCAAGACACACTGTTGTATTATACCTATAATAGGTACGCGATGTGGGACTAAATTTAGTTAGCGGCAATTTAAAACGAGTGTGTCAGTTCTCAACTGGCCCTGTACATTTCACACATTCACTTAACAATAATTAAGATGAACTTAAGACTAAGGTGTTAGTTTTTTTGTTAGTTAAAAAATATATTTGAGAAGTATTGATAATTTTGTAAACTAATATTTTTGTTGTAAGTATACAAACATATAATGTTAGTTTTTATGAGAAGAAACGGCTTGATTGTGTTGCTCGAAGGAGGAAAAGAGTCTAAATATAGATCCATGAATACTTAATGTGTTATACGATTAAACCTGTTCAGTAATGTATATTAAATATTAATATACCATACTACTTTATATAATATGTTAGTTAAAATAGTTTTAATATTACCATTTGCGTATAGGTATGGAGTATAGATATATTATATATAGTGTATCTATAAATTACAATCGTTAAAGACAAAGTAAATTAAATATATTAATATTATGTACTATATACAAAATTATATTACCTAATAAACATGACAACATAATGAATACTAATTATCATGGCGTATATTCCCAATTACTTTAATCGTTACAAATTAATTTTTCTACAGATATAAACGTCATGAACTGTTAATGGTGCTTTAAACAACTTTATAAACTCATTTTCTTATATCTTTATAAAATATTGTGATAAAATCTTTTTGGTACGTACTTTCAAATAATGTGATAATATTTAAAATAAATCTGCTATTATTCAGAAATTGCACAGCAAAATGATTGCTAGAATGTTTATGCTGTACGCACGCTGTCGTATTGTTTTTTTCGATATTATATTATATAGAAAAGTACAAAAATCCTAAAATAAAAAAATAGGTGTATATAATATTTTGAACTAGTATGTTTATGTTAGGTTAGGTTATTCCTTAACTCTTAAATTAATTAATTATAAAAACTATAAACACAAATTCCTAGAACGAACTTAACTTCTATATACGTATTTAAGTGTTCAAGGTAACTAAATTCAAATTAGTTTTTCCCACATATCTGAACTATTTAAGTTATTTCATTGTCGTATAAAATTATACACGCTCAGTATAATAAACTCGACATGCTATTGTGCTATAGCTATACATAATTATGTAAATTAATAGTAATTTTACTGAAAAAATGATTACGTCTCATGTCTAAGTTGTCCACTAAAGAAAAAACAATAAATTATCATTATCACGTAAATATATAGTTTATAAGTTTTATAACAGTGAATGAATGTTAAATGAATGCAAACATGAAAATAAAACGTGTATTTTTTGAATTTTAATTTTTATATTATTATGACATTTGTGACTATTTTAAAAATAAAAAAACAAAGGAATTCGTTTTCAAAAATTTTTAAATTAAAGTATAGATATTTTTTTTGTAAGTTTTTATTTTATAAGCAATTCCAGTAGTGCAAGAGATTAATATTATATATATATTGTTCAATTATGAGTTTTATTTATGTAAGAAATGGTACAAAATTAAATATTTATTCATCGTTCGCGAGGGGCTAGAAAATACCATAGTTAATTAATTAAACCAAAAAAACAACCACTCTGCCGTTTATTCAGTTTTGAGTGTTCTTCGTAATTGAATAGGTCAGTAGGTGCTGTAATATAATGGATGTGTTAGATTTTAATTCAGTGGTATGCCATTGATATTTTATAGTTTAATATTTACTATATAAATATATAATATACAATTATAAATTATTTATTTTTCTATTAGTAAGACTAATAATAATAATAGGTTGAACTTATGTTCCAAAAATATAGAATAAATTATAATCCTAGTAAATAATATAGTTTCGAGTCTCTACGATTAATATTTTTTGAATTACAACAAAATAACTAAAATCGTCACACATGTCAAATGCCAATGAAAAAAATGTAAAATGTAGGTACTTTCTAACATTATAAACATTTATAGTAAAATAAAAAGTAACTCACTTCATAATTTTAAGTTCACTCCGCTCAGAATCTAAAAAAACAATTGAAAAACAGAATTTTTAGAACATCTCTTAACTTATATCAAATAATATTTTACACACTTATTAATTAACAAAATATATTGACATGCCTATCGATATAATATTATATTTAATATAAACTACTTTAGGTACATAAGCTAAAAATATAAGCTTTGGAATCAAAAAATTATGTAGTCCAGTGATCAAAATGATCAATGATCTTCTTGAAGAAATAATTAATAAATAAATAAATTTAATCAACTCAATAAAACTTTATTACATTGGTGAGATTCAAAATTTTAGCAAAGGATTTTCACTTTTTATTGCTTCCATCTCCCTTACACACTACACACACACACACATACACTGAACATTTCAACTATACAATAAATAAATTTATAATTTCCTGCAGGGACGAACTATGGAAAAAATAAAGTTCTGTGAATAACAATAGGAGTACTTATTAATATTTTGTATAGTATTATGTACAGTTTACCTCACTCGAAGCCAACATTTTCTATTATTGTTCACGTGTAGATAATATTATGTCATAATACGTGATCTGATATACTTATTGAGTAGCAGTGATTTTTACTATCTATGGTTTGAACTTACTAATTCTAATCAACATCGTTAGACAATAGTGCCTATCTGTTTAGTTTAATTTACTGACGAATGATAGTTGTTGGTATTTTGTTTTTTAAAATGTTCTTTATTGTTTCAATGTATATAACAAAGCAAGAACAAACTGTTCTCAATTTTCAATTTTTAACTGTGATAAATGACATTTTTCTAACCTTCCTCCTAAAAACTGTTTTTTTTTCTTTAAAATAAAACAGTATAATCAAAAATATCATAAAACCGATAGCTGCAAATATAAGACTTCTCTAGTCTGCTTTGCTTGGAAATTAAATTACATTACATCGACTAGAGACATTTAAAATATTAATTTTACATTGAAACATTATGTTCGGTCTGGCCGGATTAAGTTTTAAATTAACATTTTGACTTTTATAAAAAAAAAAAAAAAAACTATACATCTGTGAAATCTGACCTCTATACCGGATTATTGACACATCACAAAACACAACTCATAAGTGTGCATTTTCATGTTCTCCACCGTTGTGGACAGCGTAACGAGTTTCACGTGTTGGTCGTACCAATATTTGGTCACGCTATGCCAATGCAACATTATGGGTAGTAGCCACTAGCCAGTAGCTAGTAGTTACTATATGGGTAGGTTAGGTTAGTACCTAACCTATACACGTACAGGTGTGGCACAGACGGAAAGGGATATCCATCGCGTGAGTCAAATAATTGCTTAACCACTATTATGGTATCGCAATTCCGGGTGCCTGTAATATACGTTGAACAAGTCATCGTCGGAAATCAAACTAAATATAATATTTAAAAAAAACGGTGTGTCTGCAAACTAGTTTAGAACGTTTTGTATAAAAAGCCAAAATAAACCAAAATCAGAAAGTTCAATTTATTTACTCCAGTAGTATTTATTTATTTTTTCATTTTCTTTGTCGTTGTCGTTTTCGTAAGATCACTGCAGTTAATGAAATCGTTAAAATTTTGCTTTAGTAATTTAGAAATAAGCATACCTATGCTATAAATATGTTAATATTTTATGATGTATATGCGGTACCTATGTCGTATAATATTCATGGAGTTTTTTTCTATACAGAAAGCATTAAAAATGCTATACTCGTAAAAGACAAACAATTTAAAAAACCTGGATAAATTATTATATTTCTTCTATTTAAATTTTAATATTATTTTATAAGTTTATATTTTATTTTTAATATAACATTTATTATTAAAAACAAATTAAAACCACGAGTAGCTTGACTAACTTTTTAGTTAGACGTTGGTTAAAGTTTTGGCTACTCCAAAAAAAAAAAAATCTAAAAATCACGCCACTGATGAGATGAGTACTCACCACTACACGCGTATCATTTGCAAAAAACAACAACAAGCTTTTTGTGTTTTCGATGGAAGATAATACATATAAAAATGTGTAAGACTGTATTTGAATTGAAATAAAAATGTTTTGTGTGGAAACTAGCTTGCGACTAAGATGTTTTATAGCTGAAAGCGCCGTTCAAAATTCCCCCCTCCCCTATCAGAATGTGAACTTCATGCGCCACTAAGTATAATAGTATGGTATTTTAGGTACTCAACTATTGTCAAAGCACTGTTATAGTTTTTTCTCTCTCTAACCCATGCGCAATAATATATTGTAGTAGATTTTCATTCAGCAGAACCAATCTAGTGTAGTTTTAATCTTTTATTGTATCTTTTTTACTTATTAATTGTTATATTAATTAATGGAATGCGTATTGCGTATCGTCAACCTTAAAGTTAAGAACATTATTCGTGTTTGTACGTCAGATAGTGTTCTTAACTTTAAGTTTCATAATAGTTCAATATTCACTCAAACATAAAAGCTTATTCACGTGATCGGTTATGCTGAATGCATGTTGTCTATATTATGTTTACGAGTGGGTCGAAGAGCAAAATATACAGTGCGCTGGCATCCTCTTAATGAAGTGTAAAAGACGAAACTTATTTTCTAGTTTAGTAACTATACGAGTATAGCAAAATAATTTAGATTCGTTTAAGTAGAATTCAACTCGAAAAAAAATAAGTAAAAAAAAAAAATGATTAATCAAGCATAATATTTTATTTATGCACACCTATAATAGGTAATAATATTAATAATAATATAGTAATATTATAATAATTATAATATGTTATTCAGTTCTTGTATAAATTTTGAAATTCTCGTGTCTGAACGTAACAAAATGGTAATAAAAAAATATCAAACTTTGAGTTTAAAACTATATTAATATTAAGAACTTTAGAATGTTAAAAGGGTTCTTTGTATGAATTATAATTCAATTAAAGTACTAATTACTCTATCATAAAGTTTTTGATGCTCTATGGAAACTTGACTATACTGTAAAGACTCAAAATTAATATGAATTACCTATTTTAAATAATTATTTAAAATTTTCAATTTTATTATATTAAAAATAATACAGTTTGTACTTAATACAAATAACTACTATAAATAAATGTAATAAGATATATGAGCCATTATTATCTAAGTTTCATAAAAAAAAGTGGATTGATCAGAAATGTGTATATTGAAAATGTTTAAAAAAAGTTATGGCTATTAACATAATTTGAACACTAGCACCATAGATATATTTTGCAATTTAATAATAATAATTAATAAGCCTACATGTGAAACTTTATTTTATTAAACGGTTGCAAGTAAGTTATATTTTTCTTTTTTTTTTATGTAAAGTGAAAATAGCGTAAAATACTATGCAGTGAACTTTGTGAATTATGCTATACAAATATCAAAACCCATTTAAATATAATATATTATTTGGGAGTCGTATACTTGTATGTCACTTTTGTTTCGTCTCGCTCCACCAAGCATCCACTTAAAGTGCAAAGTTTGATTAGTTCAAAGTTTTTACATTTTTGTTTTTTGCTTTGCAAGAATTGTTTTAATGAATCAGGTACCCATATACCTACAATGCAGATATCTATATGGTATATAGACTACAGTCCTATAATACGCTACCCGGGTAGAATGTTCTAGGTCCGTTACCCCAGCACTGCTAAGTTTGAAACTGAATATCAAAATTATCCAGTATTATGTACTTTATTTTGTACAATTTTGTACAACCAAAATAACATTTTGTACACTTTTCCTAACTTGAGAAAACGTGATTTCCTAGCTAGGTAACAATTACACTATTAACTTAACCTAGTTTATTTTGGTTTATGGTAAGAATTTTTATTCTGATATACAATAATAGGTAATCACTTTTTCATTCTAGAAATGTCTTATAATTGTATAAACCTATATTATGCATATTATTAAAGAATTTACGTAAGAGTAGCGTGCATATACTGTATACAGACATAGTACATACAGTTAAGAAAATCCCAGGTGAGGATATATTTTTAGGTGTTAATCAATAAATAAAAGACATTAATATATTATATTATATACATGGGCGCAAAAATTTCAAATTTTTTCAGGGGAGGGGGGAGTTAAGTCATGCATAATATTGATTAAAAGAAACGTGAACCGTAACCCCCCCTCTACAAACACACACACTCATCATTCAACTATAGTCATTGACATATACAATTAATTATTATTTACATTCACTGTCTATTTTATATCTATTCAGCAAATGGAGTAAAATATACACAGCTAACAAACACAAATATATTATCTTTGGTAAAAAATTACTATACAACACGGTTGGGTCACATTATTCTCTGGCCTTATTTTCTATGAAAAGACGACAATTCTAATAGTCTAATAGTTTTTATATTATTGCCTGTTATCGGAATTAATACTGCACTTCAAAAACAAAATTTTAAATAAAAAAAATTGTGGAAAAAGCTGTTTTCTTCTATTTACCTAATACTAATGTAGAAAATGATTTGTGTTTTATTGATTATTTTAATCATAATTATTGAAAATTTAATACTATATCCATTGAACAGTATAAATACTACTGCAGATCAACACCATTTTACCATAGTTAACTAAATTTTAATTGAGGTAGGAATAAGTGTCATCAGATAATTTATGAACTCATTATATACGCTAAAGTCGTCTATGCAATTAGACATATAAGACCATATACCACTCATACGTATGTTTATTTCTGTAGGTAAAAGAATTACAAGTAACAAATTAAATCGTACGCTGCATCAAGAAGTGATTTGGATGGTTATGGCTTAGGGGGGAAGGTGATGGACGAAGGTTAAACTTTTATATTTTCAATTAGATATAGAAACGATATTTTTAACCTCGTAAAGAGGGTGAAAGACTTATATACCTATTTAAACGACTTCTTAGGGCCGTTCTTACTATGTCCGGTTAAAGTTAACCGACACTTTACCGGACATTGTAAGAGCAGCCCTTAATGACTTTCCAATAGTGTTAAATATGTTCAATGAAACAAAAGCACAAACAAAACTTCGTTAGTTGTACTCGCATTGCCTTAAAACGTTTTTCTTAAGTTAAAAACTTTCTAGAAAACATAAATAGATACTAAAATTAATTGAAGGATTATTTGTTTTTCATAAAATTCAAATTAAATTTAAAATACAAAGAAAAAACGCGATGAAGAAATCGTGGTTATTAATCAAATTATAAGAAACGAACTGTTTTATTGGATTAAAATAATGAATTACTATTTGAAAAAAGTACAAAATAATATAAATTTAAATTCAACATAAATATATACATAAACACTAATAGTACCTATTGTCGGAGTCGGCGTAATAAATTAACCGGAAAATAGCATTTAATATGCCTAATTGAAGGTTTTCTTTTTATTAAAATAGAGCATTTTACATTATGAATTAATATTACCTACACATATACATCATACCTATTATAACAAGCAAATCTGATGTACAATACTACAATGGTAGGATGTGGAGGCGTGATAGAAGGGAGCGTCCTGCGGTGACACATCTTCAAAGATTTAAACTCAAGGTTTTTTATTTTAATAGAAGTTACGCTTAATAAACGAATGGATGGATAAATATGTCCCAACGTCGGGTTTCGTATAATATGATTATAATTTGTATATGGACAAATACGGTGTACTTATAATAATAATAATGTATCTAGAGCGCAATCTATGTTTATTGTATTGAAATACAGAGGTACCTATGACAAAATGGTATAGTCACTATAATAGAACTACAAAGTTTTAATTCTTTATTGAAGTATCAAAATCTTGATAGTATTTAATGTAAAATATAATTATATTATATTGTAAGGGGGACGGAGTGGCCGAGCGGACTAAGGCGTCGGCTGCGACGCAGCCGACCCGAGTTCGATACCTCGGTCGCGGGTGGCATTTTTCTTCGGGCAAGTCACGGTGTCCGGAGAACAAGTGCCGCCATCCCCCACCCGGGCATGACAGATACCAATGAATGACCAAATTAAAAATTCTGCCAAAACAAACACACACGTGTAAACTAATTTACAGTACCCTCCCTACAATACCACAGGCTAATTACCTAGTAATCGAAGCCTTAACCCTAATAAAAAAAAAAAAAAATTATATTGTAAGTAATGAACTTAAAAACAAATTTAAATACTAAAACCATATCATATACTGGACATAGCAATCATAGCATGTATACCTATATTGTATATTATTTATGAGTTGGAATTAAAATTAAATTAACATTCAAATTTTTAATAACATACCTACCAATAATTTATATTTTGTTTCAATTCTAAAAACATTGTTGTTTTAGTCTTTTAGAATAAATATTTGAATTTATATCAAAACAAGTATTCTTCATCTATCTGCACAGAACCCTGTGAATTGTTTAGATTTAAAATATATATATACAAGTTGTCACACCGTGGTTGTCCAATTTATAAATTATATGTATATTTGATTAAGATTTGAAAACCATAAAAGCTAAAGCCTAAAATTGAATTACTGTAAAAAAAAGTTGTTGTAATTTTAATCAATTAATTTGTATTTTAGACATTAAATATTGCAATATCGATCAAATATTATATAAGCTTCAATTTCTAATGTATAGAATATTCAATAATATTAAAAATATGTGATTCATTAATTTGCCATTTCCAATCGTTACTTTATTTTTTTATTTATTTTTTTGGTCTACCATAATATATAATAGTTCAATCCAACCACTATATAAAGTACATCAAAATTCGATTAACACGCGCATTTTGTCCGATAAAAGTTAGACCCTATCCGCCCGATCCGCAATAATAACAACAAAGAATGGTTTTCTACACAAAAGAAGGGATCCTTAGCTCTTGCGAAGAATTAAGGGCAAATAGATAAACTTTTCATTGCTTCAAATAGTATATATTTATCCCAACTGAAACCTCTTAATCTCGCCAGTTTATTTTTCATCAGAGAACTCGACACTCAAAACACCTTATAAACTATCTGCAAGAATGAAGGAGACTTGTTTTTAAAACGGAAATCGATTGAGAAACGATAATGGCTGGAATTTAAACGATTCACACAATGTATAAACCTACACCGTTGATGAAGAACGAGAATTCTTAACCACCCGTAACAACATAGATTTAATGGGATATTAAAGAGATGTTATCTAATAGAATTCAATAGAAACCATATTATACAAAGTAATACGAAAAAAAGATTAAGAAATTACGGTGATCCGAAAATTTGAGAAAAAAATAATTCTTACCAATTAAAGCTTTAGATCACAATTATTATTAAATTATAATATATTGTCCAATTAGTATTTATTTAGTCATTTAATTATATTTTACTATTCAAAATTATTTCAAATACATTTAGTATCAATACAAATATTTAAGCTCAAAAATAAAATTATTTGAATTATTTTTTATATATTTATAGTATATTCATGATATATAATAATAATAATAATAAAAAATATGGCACTGTGTAGATGAACAGTTTTTTTTTACTTATTTATAATATTATAATACATAATATTGTAAGATGTAACAATGAATATAATTATTATAATAATAATATATAATGATCGACCACAATAATGCTCGGAAATATTATAATTAAATCACGGAGTATCGCCTTTTAGATGCTTGTAACAATGTACCTACTTAACTTTAATTTTTCTTTTAATTCACAACTTCATTTAAAAAAAATAAAAAAATCAGTTAAACTTACAATATGTATTTATTATATAATATATATAAAGAAAGAATATATTATATGTGTGTTTCTTTTTTCTGTTAAAATACTTAATATTTAGATGTCTAATGCTAAATATAATCTTTCGTGAACTATAACAACTATACGTCTGTTGTCAATATACTCATTATCCCTTTGAGGTATTTTTTACTTGAAATAAATAAATAAATATGTAGTTGTATAATGTATACCTATTGTATACTTTATATAGTAATAATAATAATAATATGATTACAACATAGAAATTAAGCGTGCAAATAGAGATAATAAAAAAATATTAGGTGATATTAAGTGTATATAATATACCTACCTATGGGCTTTAGGTATAATATATAATAATTAAATAATGAAATAGCTAGGGTAACCATGGTTCAATAACGGCGTTGAAGGGGTGGACCGAGCAAATATTTTGTTCTATAATATTGAATGAAGTGAGCCCAATAATGATTTTCGTATTGACTATTGAGTTATGTAAATATTTGACCAATGTTGTATAGCAATGAATTTCTTGAATTCAAAAATCTTTATTAAGTTATGGACCAGTACCAAGGTATATAAATATGTGGCTATACCTGCAAATTTTTAAGTAAAATTTTTACTCAAGGTTAGGCTGCCTTATTTTGTATACATATAAGACGCATTATCAAACGTTAGTTTAGTTTATTATTGGTACCTACGGAAACGTCGGAAACATGATAACATTGTTTAGGCACTACTGCACTAGGCTAAACATTATAACCTATTATTGTATTCAAATATAAAATTATAAACAATAAACTGCACGCTATTATAGGTACAGTGTACACTCGTTATAAATATTAATTTTTATCATTTATTCATTTTCAAATTGACAAATTAACAAATTCCATAAAATTAAGCAGCAGATTAAGTGTTTTGGAAAATATTCCAAAATCAATTTGTTATAATATAGCGTAGCGATTCATCAAAATAATTTTTAATAGTAATAATAATTATTATTATTATTATAACATAACGTTCAAATCAATTCATCATTCTTACTTAAAAATCTATAGAAATTTGTTTCAGATTAAACACAGACAACTGTAAAAATATATCGTTTTATTTTTTATTATAATAGTATTTTTTACTCTTAATAAAGTTCAATTTTTTATCAATTCAAAGTTAATCTATTGGTGGGTTAATGATTTTAATAAAAAGCACATTAATAGCTTTTGTTAAAAAATTACCGTACCTGTATAGGTAATTAATGTTCACTAACGGGATTTATTTCTATGTAATAACGCATATATTTTTTAATAATATATGAAATGTGTTAAAAATATTCTACTAGACGTTGCAGAATTTTGTCGGTATCAATTTTGTTTTTAAGCAGTACCGTTTGATGATATGATCATATATTATATATGGTTTTACTTATTATATTTTTTGATTGCCTAGGTTGACCTAACGCTGTCGCCGCCTTCGGACTTGTCTATGATATCATTGATAACTTATTCATACAAGACGGTGTGCAACGGTCGGTAGGTATATTATACTGATATTATAATACATATATAATATACACGTCATATGTATGGCCTAGTTTCTTTGCCGCTTTCTTAAGGTTTACTTCTTTCGTGTGCTCTAAGACTTTAAGTTGATGTCAAAAAACACGTCACCCCGATAGAAACCCATTATGAGTAATTAAACTTGTATTATTAATGAAGCCGCATATAGACTCAGTTTGAATATAAACACATACACACACGCAAGACCTGGGATCTTGCGCCGTGAAAGGTATTATCGTGTATACACACACACCATATTCTTGGTATAATATATGTAAATATGATGGTAGGTGTATACTGCCCTCGCCTACCTACCTATAATATATTATATAATTTTATAATATTATGTGTTAGGTATGCATACGAACCAGCTCGAGACCGTATGGCGGCTTCAGTATTATACCTATAAAGTCAACGGAAATTAAATATCATCTGCACGCTGTAATACGCACGAAGCGCGTTGTTTAGTCGTTTATCCGGTGTGTTTTTTGGATACACTTTATCATTATTGTAATATAAATAGGATTGCAAGAGAAATACTCTTTATTGTCTTCGAGTTTCAAATGGCTGTGAACCGCAAAGACACCTAACGGCGGTTGTAAAGCGTGTTAAGTTTAAGTGGACTACGGTCTACGAACGCAGTGTTCTCGCAGAAACACCTTACCTACCGAATAAATAAACTAATCGCCATGGTAATAATACCATGATATTCAGAAGTGATTTTTAACAATATTATTTTACAGCGTTTTTTCTTTTTCCACCAACTTGTTTATTTATTTTCCAATAAAACATTTTGGAATTACTTTTTCTAAGCAATTCTTCTTTTCTTATCCGTTCGTTGAAAAGCTCATTTAAACTACCGGAAATTAGTATATGTAGGTCGATACATTTTTGCCTTCACTCTTAATGGATTTGTTATGAATTGTTTATCAGACATCATGATTTATGATTTATTTTTCTTAAGATCCTAATCAACCATTCGTTAATCTAATAGGTACATCAATTTTCAAAAAAAAACAATACTTTTCGATGAATAATTGCTTATTTTTCAAATTATTTATATTTTATACTATTTACACGTTTTTGTGTTTTGTTTATTAGAAATTCAGAAATATATTTCCCAATCTATAATTAAATTTTTACATTAAGTGATACTGGTATGGAGTGTTTAGGTGAATGATGAAGCTTGTGTGAAGAATCCATCCATTAATGAAACTTCGTAGTTTATAAACAATTAAATGTATTAAGTTTGTTAAAATATTCATATTTTCATAATACTATGATTTACCACACACAAGAAAATAATTTCTGCTGCTTATTCGTATATTCTATGGATAGTTATATTATTGACTAATAAATATTGATATGGTTTTCGATTTAATTGTTATTAACTATGCAAGGTTCCGTTATGACCTACAAGAACTTACATCCTAGCCTCGTGTATATAAAATAAGCTAAATCAGCATTGGTCCAGTATGAGCTAGGCATGTGCTCTAAATAGTGAATATCCACTTAGGCAATTGAAGTCCAATCGTCGATCCATAACTAATCATGATATTTCATTAAAGATACATAAATATAGGTATGATATTTTTTTATAAGCATAATTCATCAAAATCTCAAAAATTTGTAAATTATTTTGTATATAATAATATTATTATACAATTATTAATTGTAATTACATTTTTGTCAATTTTACTTCATATACCACAAATTAAAAAAATTACATGTACACGGAAAAAAAATGTGGTTAAAAAAACCATTTAAATGGTTACTCGACACCAAAATGTTGGTGTAGTATAGTGACAGCCACACACCATAGATAAAGTTACCATATGAATTCGGTTGATGTATTATGGTTATTTTAACTGTGTAATATAGTTATGTTAGCTATAACCAAATATGTTATTATAGCCAAATTTAAATGTAATAATTATCATACTATTAAGTCACTTATACTATAAAATATGGGTAATCTCACTTTAATTGTTATTTAAACTGGCTATAGAAGAAAATAACTGTTACCATATTATTAATGTATTTCTACTTTAAGATATAGGTGACCATACTATATCATTTTATTTGCATCCACCCAAAAAATATATAATTATTACCATAATTTTTATTTATCTATATTATACAAACTAATTGATTGTACTTATGTATACATTAAATTTCACCAAAGAAAAATGCTAGTGTCACATTAGTTTATATAGTTCACTTAACTTTTTATTATGTGTAGGTACCTATACCTATGTGTATACAATTATAACATTCATAATATATTGCATGAAGTATAATGTTTAATATGTACCTATTTGCTACTGCAGTAGCATTAGACACTTTGTGCTTTGGTCATTTTCTATAAAATGTAGACATCTAATCTAAACAAAAGTAAATTAAATAATAGGTATCATGGGTATTTCATATTATAACATGTGTATCTTGAATGCATTGAATATATTTATGTACAATAACTAGGTAATAGATTGAAATTTGAGCTATAATATTATATTGTTTTAAAAAATGAATAGATATTCATATCTATTCATTGTCTATATGCATAGACAATTAAACATGTTAATGCACATAAAATAAAAAGTAAATATATAATGTAAATACTTATACATTAATATTATGGTTGATTTAGATACATGTAATAGGAAAAATATGTAGGATTATAACAATATAATATAAAAATTGTTGTTTTATTTATTTATTATTTAAAAAAAATACAAAAATACAAAAAATACAACACTATGTAATATAATATAATAAACCATTCGGGTGAATATGATAACTAGTTGGTTTTTTATATGGTAACTCGGTTATTTTAATTTTTACAATTTCTTTGGTATTATTTACAACATATGACTGATAATGGTCGTCAAAACCATTTGTACAAAATAAAGAGCAAATAGCTACAGGAATCATGTCTGGTAAAATATAAATATGCTTTATTAATCCATACACTGGTAAACTAGTTACTTTATTTATAGATATAACAACACACATATTGTTAGTGGAATAATGAGTACCATTTACATTAACCCATGAAATAAATGTATAACCACTAACATCATTCAAGACACTAGAAATATTTTTTAGTTCCTCCTCAGAAATAAAAATTGTTTTACCAATCTTAAATAGGGCAGATAGATTAAAATTAATACTGTTGGCTACTCGATGAGCTACTTTGAGTTGGTTTTTCAAAAATAAAGTGTAGCAGATATTTTTTCTGCTGGTTATAGCTTGTGCAGCCACTTTTGACTCCTTGTGTTTAGCCTCAAAACGCATTGACCAAATATTTATCAATGGACCTACTCTTTCCATTATAGAGGGATAGTGCAATAGATGATGGTGCTTAGGCTTTAAATTGGTTTTGAACAATTTTGTATATAATTGATGATGTTCATCAATTAAGTTTTTTAATATAAATGGACATTCAGGTCCAACACTGTGTGATGTTGCTATATCTAATATTTTATTTAATACAATATATAATTGCCAGATTTCTGAATTTCTAGGAACCATATCTCCTATTAACAGACCTAGATATCTAGTTAAGCACCACATTTCACTAGCAGTAGTCTTTAACATTAAAGGCTTGTTATTTTTTAAATTATTTTCTGAAATTGCTTGAGGTCTATTTCTAATGTCGGTAGGACCATATCCAAAATACTGTATCCTTTGATTTAGTGTCTCTAAACTAAAATATTTAAAATCAATTATAAAGAGCCTTAAAATACCTGTTAAATCATAATTACAAACACCCTCTAGTAAGTCATGCATGAGGTCGACAGAATAATTATGAACAACATGAAAAGAGGTAACATCATTCCAAATACAAGATTCGACAACACCAGTTGTGGATAAGTTTTTAATGTTAACATCAATTGAATAATTTTCCACTGTTCTAAGTTTAGAAGTATCTTGGAGTGTTAAAGAATTACATTCAGCTTTGGAACATTTGCAAAATCTACAAGGATAGTTTGCATTAAAACTTTCCGAAAACCCTAAAATGCTGTGTAAGCCTAAATTATCACCTAATATTAGAGCTAATGATAAATATATTTGAATATTTTGATTGTCAACACATATCTGAATACCCCTGGACTCCAAATCATTAATTTCTAAAATTATGTGTTTGAAGAGTTCCCGATTCCCTACCAGTTTCTTGTCAGTAGTGTTAAACAATAAAACCATAAAAATGTTTTCTAACTTAGAAGCAAATTCAGGAGGGCAACCAGGCAAACTTACATAAATTGCTCCTAACTTCTGTATTCCAGCATGACTTCCAAGGGGGTTATTTGTTTCAAAATCATCAAAATACAGAAAAAAAGGAATTAATATTTTATCAGAGAGTAAAATTTTATCTCTCCACATTTGACTTTGTATAAAATTATGGATCAAATTATCATTGGCTTCTATTATAGTTTCTGAATATTTCAAAAAGGTATTATATACATTTGGTACTTCAAAAAATTGTCTAAATAATTTCTCTAGTTGTACGCTATAGATTTTGACAGGAATTGATTTAATAATCACATCTCCTCTTTGGAGAGAATCATTTGGTCTATAACCTACAATAGATCCAAGTGGTTTTATCAATGTACCCAAGCTGTGAAATGCTATAAATCTTTTATGTTCAGTATTTAAATTTTTGAAAGGATCACACAAAATATTAAACTTAACATTTAGGCGTATTATGGAATCACCAGCAAAATTTGATTCTACTTCAGTTTTCAAAGGAGGAACTATATCATTTAAAAATGTTGTTATATCATTCATAATACTTTGAACTTTATTTCTTGGTAACCCTGACTCGTTATACCATTTTGACAATAATTCTACTGCTTTATTATTAACAAATGATTCATAGTTGTCACCATTGTCAGTTACAATGGTGATGGACTCATCCAATACATTATTATTTATAATATTAATACTAGATGCATCAGGTAAGTCAAAATGATCGTTGTTAGAAATGTTATTCAAATCATGTGAAATTGGAGAACTGTTAATATGACATTTTACATGTTTTTTAAATGAATTTAGGCTACTAAAAGACCTTAAACAGTTATCTTCAAGGCACTTATAAAATGTTATATTGTTTGCATGATAAACTTTGAAATGTAAAAATAATAAATTAAAATTTGCAAGATTTGATAAACATTTAAAACATTTAGGCATTTTTAATGTAAGAATGATACAAACATATAACATATAATTAGATATAAACAGTACAATGTAATTTATATAAACAATAGTTTAAATGTAGGTAGGTAGATACCTAATACAGAATAGGTAATTTTATTATAACAATTAAAAAATGAACATATTTTGTTATAGAAAAATTAAAGTTCAATAGTATAGCACTACATATTAATAATTTATAATTTAAATGTTATAGATAATATAACAGTATATAAGATTATCAAAAGAGTATAGTAAGTTACTTTGAAAAATATGATAATATGTAATAAATAGTATTTTATATAAACAAAAAAAAATAATATGACTATCAAAATTGTTTTAGATCATTTAAGATTATATTTGTGGATGTGAATCGTTTGTCGTGATCGGTGGTAATATTATAAAAATATTTTTGGATAAATTCCCATAAATGTTCAGATTCTTTCGGATAATTGAGGTTTAACGAAAAAAAACTTTTAAACGCCAGATCAACTGCTTTCATAGGTGTTTCTACTTTAAATTGGTACTTATTAATTATCACATAAGATGCAGTTACCTTAAGAGGATTTTCGATGTCTAGACATAAAAATGTAATATATGGTTGTACTGTAGTGTTTGATCTTTTAGCCTTGTTTTCTTTTTGGCAATATATGTCATTCATTTGTGTTGCAGACTGTAAACATAATAGTAAAATTATTTTTGTTAAGTAGGTATTTAGTTATGTATAGTATATTGTAGCTACATAGATATTGAGGGTATATATTTAGGTATATGTAAATTAGAAAACAATTACTTTAGCAAAACAAACAAATCCATCAGCAATTTCTTCAGTTGAAGGTCTCCACTTTTCAACTTTTCTTTTCTTTGAACCATTTGACGTAGATGAGCAAATTGTTTTCGATTGAAATATTCTTGGAAGAATATATAATGCAGCTATATTAATGTCTACAATTAGAAACATAAAAATATTAATTATCAAATAAAGAAATCTATATAGGTACATAGTATATCTGAAGGTTAAGTTAGGTTAGGTTAGGATAGATGTATCCTCAGTTCTCGATTTGTAGGCTTAGCAATCAAACCAAAAAAAAATGTTAGATTTAGGTACCCTGCATAAAAAAATATTATATCTTTGTAGATATAATTACCTGGATTTTCTGGTTTGCTAAGCACTTCTAAATAGCTAAAATATTGTACTTCCTTTACAATTTTAGTTTGACACTTTTCTAAATACTTATAAAAAATGTTGACAAAATGTTGGAAACTGTTATAAAATGCAACTTCTTTATTTGGAAAAAGTAGATCAAAATCCAAATCAATCTAAAATAATATTACGAACATTATAATTAAATTAAATTATTAAAATAGTAGCCAGTAGGTATATTAATACTTTAAACAGTTATAACTGCAGTCTGCAACTGCTACATATTATACAATATAGGTTTCAGGTATACTATATATTAAAAAATTATCATTTTACTTTTCCCCTCTAACTGATCTTTCATCATATTATAAAAGGTAAATATAATAATACATAAGTATATGTTTGTACATATAGCTACTTAGGTATGCTTTTACATTTTTACGTATATACTAGGTATTGTTTTTAAGAGGATAACAAAAATAATTTTTAATTATAATTTTTATTAGTTTATTATAAGACTGTAAATTAAATTAAAGATTGTACCTAATGAAAAATGATGACAATTAAAAGTACCTGCCATAGGAAGTCTTTAATTTAGTCTATTATTCAAATCATCTTGTTTTAATTTACCTATTGGCTATTTTAAATAAAAATCTATCCACATTATGTAAGTAGTAGGTACAAAACTTTAAAAACTTCAGAATTTGTTTAATTTACCTATTGTAATTTATACTAACCAACTGACACGCATTAACACCTCTCATGGCTGGATAACTAATAAAATATTCTAGCTCTAGGTCACTCTCTAATAATTTCTTGTACCTATAATCACTTGTTTTGGCCCATTTGTCTAGTACAACAGTCATCGGCTCATCATTATTTCTTAGCCAAATTATCATATCATCCAAAACTATTTTCAAAACAATTCTAAAATGTTAATATTTAAATAAAAAGAAACAATGTGTTTTAATAAAATAATGCAAAGGAAAAATTAGAACCTTCATTTGCTTCGATGGTTTCGTATAATGTATTTGGTTTTACTTTAGAGCTGTTTTGTAACTTCCGAATGTCTTTTCGTACATTGCAGTAACGGTCCCATAATTTACCTCGTGCTAATTTAATATTTTTATTTATTTTTTGAAATGGTGTATAATAAATGAATTCCGATTCTGTTTCAAAACATTCAACAATCTCCTTTGCTAACTGTTGAATTTGGGCTGAAGATAATGTCTCATTTAAACTTTTTTTTAGTTCATGATCAATAATTAACTTCACCATTTTACTTCTCATACTCATATTGCATATATTATTTTGTTCATAAAGTCTTATTATCATATTTCCCTCTTGGGACTTTTGTAGTATATTTTTTATATTACCATTATTACTTCCAGTAGTTCTAGGATGTATATACACCTATATGATATATATATATATATATATTAAAAATCTAATTATTTAAGTATATATATTACCTACAGTAACATTAAAGAATTACAATAATTTATTACTTTGGGAGATTGTGATGTTGGGAGAACAGGATCTTGGTTAACTGTGGAATCATTTCTTATACCCTCAAGAGGTTCAAATTCAATAACATTAATATCAGCAATGTTTATTTCATTTTGACTGGATAGTTCTAACACCTTTAATACAAGATAGGGTTGATATAGATAGGTTTATACAGAAAAATGTGTACATACAATTTGGATGTTTAAAGAAAAATGGAGTAAAAAGCATAACTTATTTACTTACTGGAACAGTAATACTATTTTTAAACAAGTTAAATTTGTTTAAAAATTTTGATAGGTAACCGACTTTTGGGATCAATGTTTTGATCATATCTTCATCCAGATTTATCAATGCTTCTCTGTCTACCCCTTCATCTATACATTTGTTTAAACTAATTATAAATAGGTAATTTTTAAAAATAATATGAATTAAAAAATATACTTTAACATGATGATTCTATAGTATAAAATTGGGATCAAAGCTAAGATTATATAATAATATAATATGTAGATATTATATGCATCTTATATATTCTTAAAAAAAATTTTCATTGTTTGTGTAGAAGTATGTTATTTTTTATTGGATTAATTAATTTTTAATTGATAATAGCCTAATGAAATTGTTAATAATAATTAAAAACTTATTAATTTTTATTTTTGGTTGATAATATAAGTAGGTAGGTACTAGGTAGTACAAATACTGTAGTAATAGATATCTAATAAGTGTTAGTGCTTATAGATTCATTGTGTTTGTATATAATTATGATAAATATACAAATAATACATATGCATACGACATACCTATAATTACATAACCATAAAAACCTACATTTATGACGAACTTATTTAAAGAACCAATCTACTAATTAGGCAATATTGAGCTTTTACTGCCAAAGAAAAATATAAGGTATAAGTAAAATTTAGGTATCACAAATTCAAATAAAAATATAAAAACATACAAATACCTAAGCTAATTGTACAAAATGCATGAATTAATTTACAATACACATCATAAAAACAATACCAAATTTATAAACTGTGTAAAATGTAACATAGGTAGGTAAACAATAAACATACCTTCAAATGTTTCAATCAGCATCCCCAAATTCCAATCATTTAATATTTTTTTTGTAAATTCATCTGCCATGATCTATACATACAAAATAATAAATTATACCTAGGTACTCTCTATTTTTATTGTTATATTTATTACCTAGTAACTATCAGTTATTATAATAAAGATATTGGTCTATACCCACTCATCTCTTAAATAATTAAACTTAAATAGGTAGTATTTATGTCTCTTTGTAGTAGAACTAGAGTATACATATATTCTATAAATATAAACATAGGCGGAATTCATTGACATTTCATAGTTAGCATACTTATTTATTGAAATTTGTAAATACACAATAATTTAAGTAGGTGTGAAAATAAAGATTCTAAATTAATATCAATGTAATATAAATAATCAATAGGTACCAATTGTAATCGTAAATACTAAATTATGAAAAATAACTAAAAATAATATACCTATAATATAAATATATAATTATAGGTACTTACCTAAAGATGAGTTTATTTTTTTTGATACAAACTTGAATCAATATAAGATCTTATAGACGTTGACGTGAAAACTGATCTAAACTAAAATCTTTACACTAAGTCGGAGGTCTAAAACTGCAATGAATACGAAAATACGAAACAAGAACTATTGCACTTTTGCATTTGCACTGTGACTAGCGGGCAGCGGCATATTACCGAAGTCCGAAACAAAGAAAAATAATTTCGACGAGTTCCTACTACTATACTTCCATAAATTTCTGATTCCTATAAGTACTCACCGACGTACCTAGAAAAACTTATTTTCGCCAATGCATTTATACAGGTTTGTGATTTACATTGCAAGCGAGTGGCTGCAACTGGCACGCGCATTATTATATGGTCGCCCGCGTGTACAATGTATGTAGACAAAGAAAATAATGCCCATATACAACAAACATAATAACATGGTTGATATAAATTTCGGAAATATTTAGTGTACATATTTATTTGGACAATTTAACTATAAGTTAATAACTAAAACTGCATTGTATTTTTCACCAAACGGGCATAGTTATAACAAATATATTATGGTAATATCAACTATTATATTTTTAACCATTTACCATACCAAAATTATTTTTTTCCGTGTATATTTGGTGTAGTGGTAATATAGTGGCATACGCTTAAACAATCATAACATTTAGGCAATACAATTTGAAAAAAAGGTGGACAAGTGGGTAGGTGGTTCTAGGTACAGCTATCCTGTACAGTATAGTCATTGATATGGATGGTTTATATTTTAATCTAATGCAAATCATTGCATACGAAAAACGATTCTGAACGGACACATTGTGTCATCCTAGCACACTCGTATCAACACTCCATCAATAATTATATATATATATATATTGTACATTTGTACTCAATTAGGTATATATACACTGTTTGAATGTAATTTATTCAAAGAAAACGAATACTATATTGTCGCGATCTGACCATTATAAAATTCCCAACACTGTTTGCCGTACAAAATTACGAGTAGGTACATATATAAATGTAAATTGTAAGACCAGCCAATTTGTTTGATTATTTACGATTTCATAACTTCAATGCAACAAAAACATTAAACATTATACTAATATTTAATCAAATTATAAATTAATATAAAAATAATGCAACTTCATGGAACTGAAATCATTGTAATATACAAACGATATTAAACGAATAACAATTATGTATTAGTTTGAAGTTGATAATAATATAGAGTATTTCAGTGTATATATACGACCGGCCACCGGCGTTTAACTTTTATAAATAATGTGAAACTGAAAACAATATAAACTTATTAATTATTAATGTAAGTACTCAGAAAAAAGTTAAAATATCGTTGGTTGGACGTCAATATGTCGTACATTTACGTAATTTGTTAGGTACCTACTGCAGGCAACGGTTATAATATTGCTGTTGGCTGCTGGATTGAGAAATTTAAAATTTTGGTATTTCACTCGAAATAATGTTATTATATATTATATTATTAAGCGTTTTCTGTCTTCGGCATGCTTGTATATATATCTTATAAAATATCATAATATACGACGCGTATTTATAAAATAAAAGACCAACATTATTGAGTTGTATAAAAAATATGTTATAATATTATACGCTGCAGTGCATGGTTCTGTAACGATGACGACCAGTCACAATCCTCAAAAAACTGTTACGTACATTATTACCTATTATACGTCGTGTGTGTACATAGAGCCGGTATGGGTTATTAAGGATGATATTATGATCATGGATCATTGTGCGGTTTCGAACGGGAGAAGTATGAGTGTGCTCGGAAGACGTAGTCGGAGTGGCGGGAAGGGTTGACGAATGCGTCGAATAAATTATTAGAGACGGCGTGCAGTGGCAGAGGGACGGACAAAAAAAAAATGATCTTGGGAAAGTTCTACGACCAAATTACCTGAATGGCCCTCGGGGTTTGGTTTTCCTCTTATTATTCGGTGAGGAGAGAGGGGAAAAAAACTCGTCTGGTCCAAAACGATTGCCTCTCACGTTCGGCTTATCCGGCCGTCGAACACGTTTCGCGGGTCCGATCGAACGCCATTTCTCACGCGGGGCGGTGCGACTACGGCCGACGGCGGAACGCGTAATTTATATATATACAATAATACGAGACCGCAAGAGACAAATCGAATCGTTTATACCAATGACACATACCCCTTTGTTCTTATTACCGATACTGATCGGTTGAGTATACAGAGCTATATATATATATAATATTATATTATACCAATATTGTATATATATATATATTAATAATAAATACGAAACGGCCCCCGGGAGGACGTAGGTGGGTAGGTACCTATATACAACTATAGTGGTTTGAACTATTCGTGGACAATTTGTCATGTGATTTTCACGTTTACCATTACAAATCAACACGTATAGGCGCGTATGATATAATACCTAATGATATAAGGTATATTATAGTAAATTCAAAAAAATCCTCATTGGATATTCCAATATGCAAATCGTTCGAGTTGGTTTATTTTCTAAGTAAACGTTTTTTTTTTTTTTAATCTTAATATTTTATATCGTATTTTCTAGCACAAACAATATTAATGATAAAATATATAATATATACTAACCTATAGGTACAATGTATGTGATAAATATAATATTATATTGATAAACGGATAGGTCGTATACTTTATAGAGGTACACACCAGGATCAAGGGGGCTCCGGAATCACTTTTCTCTTTGCATTAAAAATACATTTCAAAAAAGAAAAGAAAATTTTATTACAATATGGTAAAGTTTGTGACCTAGTAAAAATGGAAGTTGTGAACAACGTGGTTCAATGTAGTGGGTACCTACACAGTATTACCATGTAATTATTAAATTATTAATTCAATAATTAATAATGTAAACATATTAAATTATGAATAAATTGCCTAATATAAATAATAATTAGGTGTTTTTGACGTACATGATATTCACGTGAAGTGACAATATATTTTTATAGATTATTTATAATTATTTTGATAATCTTATTAGTTTAAACTTTTTTTTATGGTTATAAACACTAAAATATTTAAAAAAAATAATATCCAACCGTAAAATAGTAATTACAATTCTTTTTTAATTGAGAATGGTTGAAGTTTGAGAGTTTAAAAGGGCCTATTATGAGTGTCTGCTGGTGTGCGGAGCCCATAGTGAATCCGGGCTTGTATAATATAATAATTAATAATTAATAATATACCTATCTAAATTTACGTATGAATAAGTAATTTAACATACCTAACAGTTAATATCAAATATTTTATAATAAAAGTTTCTTAACTAGTTACGTACGATTTTGTATGTATGACACAATGATGTTGCTTAGACTCTTATATTGGTTATGATAAATGCTGAAATTTGTAGTTAATTTTTGTTTACTGAAAAGTATGGTTTATGAAATTTGATATGAAAAATGGCGTTGTGGTATCAAAAACCATAATTTTAAATTAAATTACCAGCTAGTACAGTTTAATTAATAACATAAGTTTTAACTAACGTTCAACGAATATAATTTAAAGGAACCCTAAATGTTTAATATAAACTTCTAATGGTATAGATACTTTTACATTTTCAATATAATACCTATTACCTACTCTTTGTATGAAATATTGATCTTGGCGTTTTAGTATTGTTGAACAGTGTCAGTGACAGTTAATTGATTTTGTTGGGGGGGAGGGGATATATTTTTTAAAAATTTAAAATTTCTTACAATTTAAGATCTTAGTCTATGGTTTTTATTATCACTTATCAGAACAAAAATTAATTTCAACATCAAAAATTGTAAAGTGTGAACAGATTAATTTTATAAATAAGTATTATTATTCCCTTATATTCTCCGCTCAGAATCGTTATGCGTAGGTATTCCATGATTTATCATAGAATTAAATTTAACACATTAATTACTGTGACCTACAACAACTACTCAATGTAGAAGTAGACTGTCTTTACGCCTACTACTAGTAACATGCAGCAGTGGTAGACGCGAGTTTTCGATTATTTGTATTTGTTATTACTTATTATATTCAACCCAATAATAAAATAGTAAGGGTCTTTTGAACTGTACGTTATAAAGTTATTTGTGATTAGAAATTTAAAATAAACTAAAATAAATTCACACTATGATGTTTTGGGTATAAGTATATGGGTAACGAAAAATGTTGGCGGCCCTTTATAATATTATAGTAAGTAATCTATTGGTATATATATATATATATATGTATAGCAAATAATTTGTAAATAACATTGCAAAATGGTATTTCTCGTTTACCAGTGTTGTCAGAGAACAATAAATATTATTTAATTTACATGTTTACCCCTTCATAATATATATTATTTTCCAATTATTTATGATTCGGGACCGCTTGGCACCATGACGGAGGGTGGGAAACCAGAGGATTTACAGATCTCATCGTTTTCTTACACGCTGTACATGGACATACATTTTAATAGCGGAGGGGGCTGTGATTGTCGGTCGCGATGAATCATATCCCTCACCATGCCACTACTACAACATAAATTTGGTAGCATTTGATTAAAATCGTCTGTGGGACAAAGTGGAACCGCACAGAACCACCTACCCTATAAGTGTTCTAGACGTGTACATAATACTGCTGACAAATGGACGGGTTAAGCAGACGCACAAAAGCTTGGGCTTTAAAAGAACAAGATCCTCCTCGTTTCTCGGCTCTCACTGGAAACGATCCAAACACACCTTTGGCTAGTCTTCTTGCAAGTTGTTGAAGGATAACTTAAATAGAAGATACCCCTTAAAGGTAGGGGTTGTTTAGCGTTTAAGAACATACTACACCTACAACTCCACAATAAACATTATTGCCTACTTCAATCCCATTATTTAAACTGTTTTAACTATTAAATTATAAAAATTAATTATTTATTTATACATTCTATTGCGTACTGTGTGACTATACAGCGAGACAAGAGAGGATAATTTTAATTTTAAATGCTTAAAAAAACTACTCGTTTAATATCCGATATTTTTATTAAATGTATTTATATTATTTACCTACATATTAACATTTTTATCAAAGTGTTCTGCGTCTATATTATGTAATTGTGCAATTAAGAATCTAAACTAAAAAAATATAAGAATGGTTTCACCAATAAATATGGAGTGAAAAAATAAGGATGGTTCAAAAATGGTAGAATCCCATGACGTGCCAACCTTAATTTTTCCGAAAAAAATTCGAGGAAAATTATTAGGTACTTTTTGAATTACAAATGTTTTGTACGTAATATATAGTTAAGAGAATCGCCTGAAACACGTACAAAAATATGTTTGTAAGAATTACATACGAAGGCTGTAAAACATAACATTAGAAATATCAGCGTCTGATATTTGAAACAAACCTATTCTTCGGTTTGACTTGACATATTTAAATATTTTGTTGGATTATCCGACTCGTAGGCTAAACAAACCAATAACCACAGTAAAACAGTTTTGTATAGGTTTTGAATAGAACCTAACCTCGGAAATAAGAAGTAGGTAAATTAAGCTATAAAATATTGTGCATATTTTATAAACATATTTTTGTTATTTTCCACATTTATTAACTCACATTCTTTTCTATGTCGATGTTTATGTGAATATTTAACGCACTAATACAGTTATACCTACTAAATTCTAAATAATACGTTTGTTCCGACTAATCTTTACTTTATGATTACCTTTATTACCTACTATTGTTATTAGTTATTACTTGTTACCTACCTATTAATATATTATGTTCTCGAAAACTCTATTTTCGAATGTAGATTATAGCATATGGTTCCATTTTAGGAAATCTCAATTGGCCATTTGGAGAAACTTAACGGAAATGGTCTTTAAACGTTTAAATATAAATAGCTGTAAATCAAGAGCAATGAACAGAGGTATGTTATACAAAACATTGATGTGCATTTTCTGGACGTGTAATTTGTAACCTAATATTATTGCAGAAGGCCAATATAAAATTATTTTATTATTTTCCCCGCCACCGTATAATATCATTATTATTATTACTTATTACTTATTAGGTATATAATATTGTTATTCTATATTATTCTATGTTGAATAATATAGTACTGTTTTAAAATTAACATCGTTCCATATTCATGGGACTAAAAGCTATCCATTGTACATATTTTTTATTTTCATTGATAATAACTTATAATAATTATTCAATAATTGTTTTACGTTCGATATTTTATTACAGATTAACTATTTTATTATGTATGGCTCAAAATCAAATACATAAATTATCCTTTGCTGAAACACTATGCTACAATAATTATTATAATGTTATTATAATAAATTATAATGTTCAGCACACAAATTTATTTTATTAAAGTAAAAACCTTAATTTATGCACAACCGAACGAGTCGTTATTTTCTCTCGGACGTTTGTCATAAAAACAAAACAGACAAACACTGCGGCAGAAAATTGAAACTATGTGTTAATAACGTGAAAGTATGAAACGTATCTGAACATCCGATTCAGTGACATTAAAACAACAGAATATACATATCAAGAATTAAAAAATTATTGTATTCTGTTGTACGAGTACCCGCCTATATTTTATAGAAGATAGAAATTAATTAAGGTACTATAGGGTACATAATTCTTTAATTGTGCGACAGACCTCCGTTTTTGGTTGAAAGTAGTTTAATCTAGAATATTATTCTTATCCATCGTTATCCTTTCGAATTATTTTCCTAATTCCTTCTTCGTTCAAGTTGTATTCAATGATTACTTACCTATAATCTATATATATATTATTATATACTGCTATCTAGGAATTACCTGTTAATTTATTCTAATGGTGAAACCGCTTTATTTTTTAATACTGTATTAAGGGCACGTAACTCAATAACTGTCCAATGTGTGACCTATACTCAGCTATTGACCAACACAGAATTATTAATAATGACATTTCTGCACATATTTTTATCAGGTGTTACGTAAGTTGTCAAATTGTAATTTGTGAAATTTATGTTTTCAAAGCATCTTTCGCATGTCAAATAAGAATTCATCAAAATGTAGTTTGCTTTTTGGGTGTAGAGATCACCAACACTTCTTTTTATAAATATATTGCCTCAGTAATAAAGTGGACACAAGTGGTACCTACTTTTATTTTATATCACTGTTTCAGAATTTCGGATTGGCCTTCAAACACGAAAAAGAAAATTTTTAAAGTTACATCTAAATATTGTTTTTACTTATTCTATTACATTATTTTAATGTAGGTACCACCACATTCTTAATTAATTTGGACTTTTGAACAATGATTAATATAACCTATTTACTCAATTATTATTTTGAATTGATAGGTAATACATTTCAGACTTATAAAAATGAAACACATATTTTTTATCCTTCCTGAATAATATTTCGATAAAGCTATTCTAATGCAGTACCTACTCATAATAAAAATCACTAAAAATAATAAATAAATAAATAAAGGGCCATGCGTGTATCATTCTCGTTTAGATGATCACTCATTGTACATTTGTACCAGTGACGAAATAAGCTTAAATAAAGCTATTATTCTGCTTATGTAATGGCCTACATTATTAACACATACCTAATAGATATTATGTTATAATATTTCTCGTTTTGCTCTTTTAAATTTGCATCTTTATCCTTTTGAAAAGCATAGCCTCTTGATTTTTACGATAAAAGAATGTACCTAATGTCGATGTACAACATTATTACTGTCCAAGTAAAATATATGACATATTAATTCCAAACCTACTTAAATGTATGAAATATTGATATTGTACGAAAACTAAACTTTGTGACCTATAAACCTTTTATAAACATTGTAATATAAAATCCAAAACGGTATGGCTGATAACTTCTTATTAACTACAGTAAATACCTTAAAATAACAAATGCAAATAATTATTTTACTATTATTCTTCAATATAATATAGGTATACACAATTCAAATAGGCGCAACTAGGCCATTATTTTTAGGGGTGTACAAATTATAAAGATTTCCTGTATAATTTCCCCTTAACACTGTATATCTATTAACAATAATATAAAATGTATATTTATGTACTAGTGTACTACCTATATTTTTAATATTTTTGTGAAACATTAACAGTAAATATTAAATTGTGACAACTACATAATTTTTCGGCTAGTAAATTGTATATATTTAAATTACTGCTAGTTCAGACTTCTGAACGACGTGGTCCACCTCTCCTATCTCAATCACATCCTAATCAATAATGCTATTAAAATTATTTTTATTCAGTTGAGTAGGTACTTTATAACTCTGGCTGATTTGAACTAAAATTAGAATAGCTTTAAACAGGAAGACTTAGATCGTTAATTTCTTGTTAAGTAATTTTGTTTTTATTTTTAAATACTACATGTACTATAATGAACGTAAATAGGGAAAGCCTTAGTGGAGAGATATAGGTACCTATTTGGTATTATGTTGTTGTATCGTGTGTTGGCCCAAAACACAATATAAACAATCGTACAGTAACAAGTTATTCATATTTATTATAGTAATAAATAATAGATATGTTGGCTCAATAATATGCTGCCTAGTTATTAATTTTCTTTTTAATGTTATTACCGTTTTAATTTTGTTCAAAATACATTTGTATAATAATACCTATAATACATCAGTTTTTACTTTCGTTGATAATATTTATATTTTTCCAATAACTGTTATAATTGTTACTTTCTAAAAGTTTTCCTATATTCTTTTAACTTTTTTAAGTTTCTTTTCGTTTGTAAAGTAAAAGTTCTTTTTATTTTCAACATAAAACAATTACAATTTTTAAATTCGTAAACGCACGCACATCAACGATTAATGTAATTATAAACGAAGGATTATAATATCTCTCAGGCCACATAGGTATCTAAAGACTGAAATATTTTTATGCACCTACAATGTTTCATCACTCATAAAGCTTTATAGAAAAGTTATTAAGTCCAAGTGACGATAAGGAATTATTTTGATATAAGTCTTGATCGGCGGATAAGTAACCTAAACTATAGATGCCTAAACCAAATAAGATGATTTTACGTGTAAAGTATTTTGTAAAATGAATTAATTTAATATTGTCGTCCCTTCACCATTTCATCTCCACACCAAATAAATCACCCACTATCGCCAGCCGGCGTCACACACACAAAATAAACACTTTGTTCCGGGACCGTAAAAAAATGTTTATAAATGAGTTTCACGACATTTAAAACAGGTTAAATAAAGAGGTCCAACAGGAATTTATAGTGAGTGATAGGAGACTTAGAAAAAGGACTTTGGTAATCCCTAAATAATAATAAATAAATTATAATATAATATATAATAAAAATATGATAAATATAGTAATAATAGTAATAATAATATAGTTATAGTTATAATATTAGGACAGTGTTGAATTTTAAATAAGGATCGGGGATATCATCCTAATAATTTAAAACTACTGTATTTTTACTCCTCTTGGACTTATCATAATGATATGTGACAAATATAAATTTATCGGCACCAGCAGCCTAGCTCGTCAGAGGCTGAAACACACTAAAATATATGCTACATATATATAAACACACGCTATACTAAGCCAAAAATGTGCGAATGCCGTTTTGCGACAAAATTAAAAAATTGAAATTAAAAGCCATTCAACGTTAAATTCGATAGCTGTTTATTTATATTAAAATATATTTTATCGATGTATAAATAACGAAAAATGTTATACAAGAGTAGTGCAGTTTTAGCTGTACCGAACTATGTAAATTACAATATTATTGTAGACGACTGGCGTTCGCGTGTTCTCCCTACATCCTACAGAGGACACCACAATAAAAAAACGCGAAACGTGTAATAAATCATGCTTTTAAACAACATGGATTGAGTGATATAATGTCGTTTAACAAGTATTACCTAGGTGGTGTGGAAACTTACGCGACGCTGGAGTCATCCTATAAGTATAGGTACATCGAGTACATTGAATTAATACAGATAACACAAATACTATTAAGATAAAAAACCTGTATAACATAAGATCGTAGTAAAGATTAAAGAAATATACTTTTGGAGCTATACAGATCACAGGTGGTTTAACTGCAAATTTACCAGCTCGGGGGCTGGAGAAGTGTTCAGACGCTTCCCTTCATGACAAAATCACATGAAAAAGTTATTTTTTTCTAAAGATCAGTGCGGCGCTTTTTTAAGACGCGTATGTATGTAAAAAATTGAAAAACAAATATTTTGTATATTTTAATATTATTATAAAAATTTTAATAGTATATTCAATAATCAATACACTTTAATAACAAATTATAAACAAGGAGACAATGTCAGAGCGCTCACATTCATAGGCTTTCATCCCACCAAAGTTAAGATAAAATTTCGTTATCCTGTGTGTAAAGTTGAAAAAGTTATTTCATCAACCGATAATATAACAATTTGACTATTGTAAGACAAAATATAAGTAATAACTACGTATCTATGACCTGTTCTGTACAACACATTAAATAAGCTAAAGATTATTTCACAATATTATGTTGTATAGCTGGGAAGTGTGAACATAGCAGCGAAGTAACTAAGTAAGTACCTATATATTATACATATTGTATTCCTCAATATACAATATTACAATATATAGGTATAGTACAACATTTTTGTATTTATTGACAACTTTTACTTCAAAACCCCTATAATCAAAATATAATGGAGTCTTTTATTTTTGGGGGTACACATTTTAAACTGGGGGGTGCACAAGTCCCCTCAGGCCTCAGAATATCCCTAGTTGCACCAATGAGTAGTATACACTTCGTAAAAATATAAAATTCCGTGGCTATGTGTGTATTTAAAAAAGTTATTGTAGGTACTACATTACTTAACATAGGTACATATTTCAATCATAATGATAATGACATAATAAATTTACATAAAAAAACAATTTTTGACATGATCAAAAATAATACACAATCTATAATTATAAAATCAATGGGCATGCGCGCGTTGTGAGCGTGGCCATGCGACAATTGGTTTTACTACTGCCGCATTAGATGTTTCACATCAAAATGTCAAATAATAATATGCAAAAAAAAATAATTTTATGTTGTTATTAATTTGCTCTAAAAGCTTGTTGAATTGAAAAAAAGAATTAAAAAAATATATTCGAAAATATGGTACATTGGAATATTAGTGAGAAAGAGATTAAAATATGCACATCGCATGCACCGTTGTCGTTATATTAATAGTGAACTGCGACAGTGCGACGATAACAATAAAATATAAATACCCACATAAAAATGTTATTAATTTATTTAATAGTATTGAGTTTTATTTGTAAATATTGTTATAAAAATACACAGCTTAACTGCTTAAGAAAGAATAAGATTTTTTTCAATTAAAATTTTTTGGTAATTTTATAATGTTCGAGAAACATACTATATTAAAATAGTCTGTGATATTATCATTGATTCTATATAATCTACCTATTATATTTTGTTTATTAAGTCTGTGTCTCCACTCTCCGGTGTCTTGTGTCTAAAATATTAGAATATTAGAATCTAAAATCAAAAATAATAGGTTAAACCATTGATTTTATGATAAGGATATTAAATTATTAATACACTAAACACAATAATAAATTATAATAGGTACGCCAAAATCGTGAGACTGAAATAGCATACTATGTCAAAACAGACACGAAAAAACAGCTTAGCACAAAATTGCTAAAACAAAAAATAGTGAATGTTCAAAACGGATACAATCTCTTACTAGGTTACAATATTGCAATATATAATGTATTGTTCCTATATACAAGAGTACAAGACATTAAAAACTGAATTGTGACGTGTCTTAAAATAAATATTTAGGAGGTACCTACTCATTAAAAATATTTGTTGTATTATAATTTTTTCCTATTGATTTTTGTTTTAATAATTCCGGATAGGTACTTGAAAAGGTAACGTAATAATATTTTGAATACCTACGTTTTTTGTATAGGGCGTTAGGAGGTCTGCAGGCTTACTACTTGTCTACTTATATGGTTTTACTTAACACTACAAACAATTGACGTAAGATCATAATTAATTAAGTCCTCTTTTAATTTGATTTATATTTTTAATTTATTATATAAATAGCTTAAAAGTCATTGTTATGGAAATAAGAATTCAATTTTTTTCCGAATTCTTATAGTAAGAGGAAACTAGTAATAAATATCGGTGGAAAGAGTGTATAGTAGCTATGTAGCATCGTCCTATATTAATACAAATTATGATAGATTTAAATTAAAATTAAAATCAAATATAAGACATAAATTATTTGAAACATTTTTTTAAAACTTTTATATTAAATTCCTCTGTGTTGTGTAAACGTTTTATTTTTTTTTTCTATGGAAATAATAATAAGTATAATGTATATACGCACAAAACAAATACCTACTGAATAACTGAATTATTACGACAACATTATTCGTAATAATAATATGCATAATGTACGTCTTATAATAATAAACATATTTTCAGAACAAAAGGTTCAAACAAATCGCACAATTAGTGTAAAACAGTTTAAATTCAAATGCATAGGTAACTGGGAAACTTCCAATCAGTAAGGTTTGGCGTTGGGTCGTATAAACTATTTAATGTGTTTAACATATAAGTTTTAGCGACACTATAAATGAAAATAAACCGTGGAAGTCGCTCTACAGTATATTGTATATGTGTCAATATTGTACGGTGTAACTCGTCATTGAGTATATATGTCAATGTAATAGATGTATTATTATTTATTAAATTTGAATTCAATAATAAATCGTACCTTCGCGAAAAACGATTTTGGACGGAGAGGTTGCAGCATCTTATTTCTAAGGATATTTTAAATTATAATAAGTAATAGAAACATATTATATTAAAATTTAAAATACATTAATACAGTAGGTTGATCATGAATTATTTTTGACAAAATCATCGTATATTTTTTATAGTTAAATAATTATATTGTCAATCTATTGCTATTAATTACATATTTCAGTGGCGTACATTTAATTTTTTTATGGGGAGGGGGATTAAATTATATTCATATTATGTTTATCGGAGTACCCAACGCAATAAGTTCTATCAAATACCATAGTTAAAAAATGGACAACACTATCATATTCGAAATAATACTATTATTAGAAAATTGAAAACAACTTATGGCATAATTCTGATAACCGGACACCCTTTTATTGCATATTTTTTTGTTTTAACGTATGTAGTTAAGCACGCTGAAAACTATGGAGAAGTAATAATTTGACAGTCAGACTTAGTTTTGAAGTTATAGTCATCGGAAGTCCGAAACCCACCAAAGGTGGTTTATAATAACAAGTCGAGGGGTGTTTTCGACTTTAATTGTGCGACCGAGCGATTGACTACGCCGCGCGCCGGGTGTATAATGTATACGAAAATACTATAAATTTAAATTAGCTATACATTAAAATCTAAGTCTGAGTGTCTGACTGCCAAATTCTGACTTCATCGTCGTTTTTAGCTTGCTTAACGATATACGTTAAAACAAAACAAATTGCATAAAAAGGGTTCTGTTAAAACAGAAAAGTTCCCAACTTAGGTATATACAAGACAATTAAACAAATGTACATATTGAATATTTAATATTATTCTATTACAATAAAATATCCAAAAGTTGATTTTTATTTGAGAATTCAATTATTATTTGAGAATTTCGTCTGCTGATACCTATTGGGTAATTATGATTTACGGATGGCATTGCTAAGCCGTTAAGTCTTCCCTGTTCAAAAAAAAGTTTTCAAAAACTAAAATAAGGAATCAATTCCGATTAAATATTTTGGTCTGAAATAATGTCGGCTACGATATTTTCGGATTTTTTTATAGCAAATCAAATTATAAATTAAAATAATATATCTATGCCTCTACACAAATAGATACACATATAAACATATAATACACAACACAATATTAATACAATCAATTTACCAATAATTATAAGCAATATTTAATATATACATATTATTATTATATACCTAGAAATAGTTTTTATGTCAATAATTATTACAATAATGTCTATTTGTATTTTGTATACCTCCTCGGACGAAAAATTAATGTTTTTGTGATTCCATCATAATTGACAAATACTAAGTTGTATACACACAGCATAATATGACGTGTATAATGTATATTTTTCATTCTAACCATTTCACAACTCGATTTTTTTTTTAAATAATTTTTAAAATGTTAGTAATTGTGACGATTTTCTTCAAAATGTAAACTTCGAATATACATCATTCAGTTTATTGTTAAACCAGAAGATTCATCGCTTCTCTTAGCATCTAAAAAGGATCATTGTAAAATCCATAAATTATTCTTCTCTTATTCATTGAGAATATAAAAGTATTAGTCGACATCGGCAATGGTACTCAGATAGGTACTTAATATGCAGTAAAGCAATACCATACTACACTTTCCATAAAAAAAGACACAAGTACATTTTTAAATGTGTAATGTACCTATACAATAAGGACGAGGCCTAGCGTATACTTTATATAATATTATGTAAGTATGTAACTACTAAACTACTAAGTACTAACTACAAAAATAAATTACTTATTTTATATATATAAATACCATACAAATGCTTTTTATTTTTTAGTATACCGTCGTCAATAATTATAGTAGGTATATATCGAGTGGTATGTTGGATGTACCATGTGTCCATGTGGCATATGGCGTGTAAGGTGTAAAACAGTATACTCAATAGTCAATACTTATATACTTACTATATTATAGTATTAGTATAGTCAGTTTAAAATATTAATCGATGAACAATTTAACAATGTATACATAGTGCATCATATATTATATATAATAATACACATTCATCACAAAACAGACGAATTATTTGTGTTTATATATGTATTTTTAAAATTTCGTCGTATATAGGTACTCTGTTCAAGTTAAGAAACGTAGTCGGCGGTGACCATTTTTCGTCGCGCCGAAGTCGGGCAACAACACTCATTTGACCCCCGCCCAGTCAATTATCTGCATACACGCCGTGTAGTATTGCCACTCTCCTGCGCACAAGTCAGCCGCCGACTACGTTTCTTAACTTGAACAGAGTATAGTAATTATTACTCTATGACTATAATATAGTATCTTATCTTATACTGCAGAAAGTTTAGTTATTTATAATAGACTATTATCATCATAGGCCAGCGCAGACCTGAATTTCGGGGGTTCCTAAAGTCTCTTAACAAGACAAGTACATATTAATCAGTGGTATACTGATAGTGATCTAGTGGTTAATAATGGTAATATTGCGTCGAGGCAATGAACCGCGCAATTGACTCAGTAAATATGAGCATCGGTGGCGCATAAAGTACTAGTCTCAGTTACTAGGCCGTCAAAAATGTTAAAATCGAAAGGGGTAGAACTCAAGGAAGGAGCATTGGTAACTCTCAAGGAAGACAATACACATCCGTTTCAGTGGCGCTTAAGAAGTCACACGTTTACTCGCGTCTTGCGTGTTCGACGACGGAGTAGCAAGAATAACAATGGTAAAAACGGAACGAAGGGAAACAAAGCGAGCAGTTCGAGCTCATGTCCATTATTCACTGGCCACTGACGATGATTAAAAAAAATATATACATATTATATTATTATTGCTTAATAATATACTGTATACCATGAGTTTTTTATTATTATTTTTGTCCAAAGTCTTATAAATCTATTAATTATTATTACACATTGCTTGGGGATTGAAAACGGACAGTTTTTAAGGAGTTCAAAATAGGCAATTTTGAAATTGTATACATGCAGGTCTTGTAATTGCGTGCATAATTGATTATTGGTGTGTGTGACAGTGTGTAAATAAAATAATGGAGCTCCCTCACACGCACGTATATGTCACCATCACGTCGTTGTACGAGTGAACGGTAAACAATTTATGCTCGTTTTTATGTAAGTACTTTTTTCAATCCTACCAATGGACCTAATAACGCGATAAGGCTTCTGAGAAATTATTTGAATTCGTTAATATGTCTACTTTAGATTGGTCAGGCACATTTTAAGATATTTAATTTAATTTCGTAAATTTTAAATATTTAAACAAAATGTATAGGAGTTTAGGAACAATATCTGAAAAAAATGGCCTGATTGATCTCAAGTAGATATATTTACGAAATAACGAATTCAAATCAGTTTTCAGAAGTCTCATCATGTTATCTGCAGGTACATCGGTATGATTGACAAAAGATAGGGTACATTTTGGTTGAAATAATTTTCCTTTTGCAATCCCTTTATGATTAAAAATTGATGTAATATTTTAGCGATTATATTGAGGTAAATTAATGATTGTATTGAAACTTTGATTACTTGATTGTTATTAATGTACTAATGTTTGAACATATAATTTTTGATTTTGCACAGCCTAAAATGACGGGTATGATCGGTCGCAAATTAAAAATAAGAACACGAGCGTTTCAGGTCAGATCGTTGTATTTTAAAACTTTAAATTTAGTCTACCAAAAACGGCGAAAACTGCGACCGATGCATTGTAGAGATGGTAAACTGTGATTTTTTTAGTAGCAGTAACAGTTGCTTCTTCATGTTGCTTAATTAAAATCGTTAGATTGCGTTGTCAATCACCTAGCCCAAAAGTACGTCAGCCGTCAAATCACAAATGTGACCTAATTAAAAATCAATAAATAATTCACCAAGTAAAATAAAGACATTCAAGTCATTACCAAATTGTAGTGTTTAATTGATGAAAATAAAAAATTAAAATATGTACCTACCTATTAACAAATTATTCTGATTACCGTACGTTCGATTTGATTAAAATAACAATTGACGTTCGGCCCAAACACAGAAGCTGTTGATTAATTTTACTAAAATAGACTAATACAATTATAAATGTAGAACATGCAATAAAATATACAAGACAACTAATGGAGGGGTTTGTAACTTGAAGACGCACTTTTCTATTAATGGAAAAGCACCTAGAGATAAAATAGTACCAGAAAACATAATGTTTCAGTCAACTTTAATAGCGAATAAAAGAACATAAAAAGATAACGAGGATGATGCTCAAGGCTGGTACCGAATTGGTTCCCGAGCTCCAACCCCACGTGCCGATTTGGTTCCCGTTTGAAAAAGGTATTTTATTAACGTAAGTCGAATTGGTTTCCGTTCAAAAAAGGTATTTTATTAAGTTGAGCCGAATTGGTTCATGTTTAATTACGCACATTTTCCTTCTCAATTTTACAGGCTTAGAACTGTCAACTTAAAAGTAGACTTGGTTAAAAATGTCTGTTATAAAAAAAATTATATAATATATAAAATGTTAAATTGTTGATTTGGAAGTCAACTAGTCATCACTTAGGTTAGGTGTACAAATTACAAATAATAAAATATAATAAATACAATTATTTAAAATCGTAGATTTGAAAATTTGTTGCAAACTTTCTTTAAGTATTCAATTCACGTAAGCTTCTCATTAATGTACTCAGTCATACAATTTTCCAAGTATTTGTTATTTCTTTCCTGTTTGCTAGTAAGTTTCCTAGTATTATTACTTCGAAATGTATTATAATTTAATGTCTGAATGCTGTTTAAAGTCTCCATTAAATAAAATATATTAGGATGGGCACTTGTATATTCTTTATTCAGCTTTGAATGAAACGATTTGCAACAATTTGTAGTCTTATCAATATTTTTGTCAAATAAATAAATGATATACCATACAGCGATAGGTATATCTTCATCGTTATCTTAATTGATCGGGGTATCACCGATAATTTGCTAAACTTCCAATATAACAATCTATTGCCATCTTATTGTATACATATTATACTATAGACTATAGAGTGTAGACTGTAGGTACATTTATATTTTTTACTATCTAATTTATATTTTGTACCAATTATCAAAAATTTAAAATTTAAATTGTAACTATTTTACCTGTACACAAACGGGAACCAATGTGGCTCAACCTAATAAAATACCTTTTTCAAACGGAAACCAATTCGGTTACTCCCATCCTCAAGATATTGGCACTGTAAGTGTTAAAAAACATTAAATAGTAAATACCTAATTAATTGTATTAATTATTTATAATTATAAATTGTTTTATTTAATTGATTCATTAGCTAGTTAATAATATATTATAGGTTGTACCTACAGTGCCTGTGAAGTGGGTAATTACGAGGCGGGGGATTTAGGTGTCGTATCCTCCCATGACTTTTTTTTAAACTGGCGAACCATATTTACGTACTTATTTAATTATATAAATATTATTATATATAGGTACTATTGTAATAAAGTAGGTATATTTTATAAATACAACAAATAATAGGTAACCCAAATCCTCTATGGTAGCTGTAACTAAGGTAATATTAAGTAGGTACTTACGACTTCGTAATAAATACTAATAGAAATATATAGAAATAATGCAGTTTAGCTCAATTGTTGGGATTTTATTTTGGAAACATTTAAGTATATCTCAACGAGTTAAACACAATGGTGCATTAGTCATCAGAATATGTCAGCCGGACTAAGAAGGTACAACGAGAATGGTGCAATCAGAATTTGTACGTGTTCATATTTATATTAGCACTTTTTTTCGTTGAATTTTTTAAATGTGGACTTTATTTCCGTGGGCTTTTCCGCGATTTACTTCTATACCTAAGTGGTCATTGACTAATTAATTTTATAGTAGGTACCTCGTACCTATATAAGTATTTCTGAAATGGCAAAAACTCAGCAAACTCTACCTGATATTGTTATGCAAAATGCATAATATATGGAAAATAAGTGAATAATATTTTTATTAGAGCATGAACTAGAAAAAAAAGTTTTTTTTATGTATTACTATAATTAACATTTAATAACAATAATAACAACACCACGATAAGCGTCGGGGGTTGTTATCACAATGTACGATATCGCTGTTATCGTGTTACTAGAAATGGGTGTCTAAAATATAATAGTAATAAATAACAACAATAATTATTATAGTAATGACTACATCAACGCCATATTCTCGTAACTCGGGAGTGTCCAGTGCGGCTGTTGGCTTTGCTGCTGCGGCGGTGGCGGCGGCGGTTTGTGTCACCCATCTCGCAGATGCGTAGGTAATAAAAATATGTTCGTTGTTTCTTCTTCCCCACCCGTCGTCCACCGGCACCAGCATCGCCGCTTCCGTTATTTAACCGCGACGTGAGTCATTCCAGAAATAAACATCTAACCGCTCGCACTACATACTGGCGATACCTACACCTGCACGCACACGCACGCACACTACAACTGTACCTACACCATGGAATAACACCTACTCGTTCGTCCTAGATAGTGGATGCTGATGCCATCGTCAGCGGTCAGACGTGGTTATAGATAAAAGATTCGGCCGTCTTCACCACGTTCACGCTATTCGATCGGTCGGCGTAAATCGTGTGGAATTAAATAATATTGTTCACCGTTTGTAAAAGGGCCTTGTGGGGATTGTGTCGTGAACGCGTACCTACCTACCACTCGATGGGACGGTGTAGTCGCCGGAAGGTGAACAGAATTAAACTCCATCGTATCCGCTGCGGTGCACGAGACACACCGAGCTATGTCTACTATCAACCATCTGTATGATGCAAGATGTAAGTAATGATCTGTCGACGAATAACCAGTACCTACGCATTTGTGTTTGCAAACAAATTACTTGTTTGTTACTGTTTTTAGAATGACACGAAGGACTCGGTCGATTATCATTATGAAGCGACCGAAACGGTGAGGAACATTTTGAAAAGGCAGTTGCTCACGACCGATTTGTTCCAACAGACATTTTTGACCACCATTCTCACTACTTTAGATAATCATACCGTCAACAATAATAGTAAGTTGTTACTTGATGTCATCATTAACTTATTATTGAAACGTTTAAAAGTTTTAATTTATCATTAATCTTAGGTGTTATCAATACATGGTTGGACACGCTGCTAGATTTTATTGAGTTCTTGCCTGTTGACTGCTTACAAAGAGAGGTAACATAATATTGAAATTGTATTTACTTAATGATTTTTTCTTTTAATATTAAAATTTTGTCAGATTTTACCATTTGCTATTGAAAGAAGTGATCTATCCAAGCCTGAATCATTACGTTTAATTAGTTGCAGAATTTTTGGATCACTTGCCCCTAAACTAAATGCATATATGTAAGTTATTTATTATTTTATTTTTACCTTTAATATTGCTGTATATTTATATACTTGTTTGTAATTTTAGTATTAAACGTGAAATATGGCCATGTATTTTATCACTTTGCCAAGATGAAAGTGTTCTAGTAAGGAAAACTGTTTGCCAAGAGCTAAGTAAAGTGAGTGCATTTCTTAAAGACAATACAGACAATTCAAAAGACTGTATTTTGCTGCCAGCAATTGTGGATTTAGCTAATAATGCTGATTATGGTGTCAAAGTTGCTCTGCTCGATGTTATTGTAGACATAATACCATGCTTTCCCAGGGAAATAATTGTTACTGTTGTGGTGCCAATGGTTAAAAAACTAATTGACACAGATTTTAATAAAAGTAATTTCCTAGTGGTGGCTGTTGCCAAGAATTTTGGTGTCATTTGTAAAGCTCTTAGTGGTAAGTGATTTGTTTTTACTGTTTTTTATTTTTACAATTATTGTAGGCAAACTTCTATATATTTCTAAATACATTTGTATTTTGTAGTATAAATTTATTATTTACAGTACAAAACTTTAATTGAAAATGAAGTGTGATATGTTAATGTATATGTATTATAATTTTTGTTTGGTATATTATGATGAGACATTTTCTTATAAAGTCAAAAATAATAGTTTTTGTATATTTTGATCATAGACCTTATACTAATAGATAAGAACTGCGTATAACAACAGCATTACGAGCGACATGTAAATATATCGCAGTGATGTAGGCTGTCTTGATGAAAAATACAATAATATTATATATTACCGCACTACCCACATATGAGTCACTCAGTTATCGAAAAGTGCCCCTTTTGTTTCCATGCTCGGTATGCAATAACTTCTTGTCTATTAGTATAAGGCCTATGATCTCCATAGTAATATATTGTACAGTGTTATGATAATTTAAAAATGTGCATTTAAGAGAATTCCACACCTGCATATTGTGTTGTGTTTCAGTCTTACAAACATAATATAACATCACAAATTTTGCGTTCACGATAATCCATTTAAGTATTAAACTCTACTTTTTTTAAAATTAAAGTAAATTTACTTATTATAATATTTGAAAGCAAAATTATTATCTAGGGCAGTGTTGCTTAAACATAGCACACCAAGAAATAATATTTTTTATGCGGAACCCTTATGAAAATTATCTTCAAAAATGACACTATTGATTATATATTATTATTTATTGTAAATTTCATACTGTAATTGACCATTATGTAATATTGAAATATTATAATATTTCATAAAAGTGCATGGCGGACATGACTTTTTCCCACTAGTCATCTTTAGTTAGATTGAATGTTTTAAAAAAATCACTTGAGTTTCATGGAATCCTTAATGGCCCTATTAATCCTTATTTAGCCTTATTAATCCTTTATTACAATAGTTAAACTAAGGTCAAATCACCGAATTCGGTCAGTTAAATCAGTGGGTTAAGCGTAACCGAGGTTTAAACTATGATTGTAAAATGGGCCCTTAAGTGATCCTTAAGTTTAAGAAACACTGATCCAAGACTTCTCGGCTTTTATTGATATTTTAATTTTAAGCAAGTTATGAGCATTTTAAAATTGAACGTTTGTAAAATTTGATATGTTGTACTTTTGTAAGACTGAGTCAACTCGTGTGGGTATGGCATCTTCTTAATAATTAAAAACCCCTAACTTGACAGTTTTTTAAAATTTTTATATACTAATTTTTTTTTTTTTTTTGATTTTGGTTCAAAAATGGTAAATAATGTATTGATTTAAATGTATACTAAAAAAATCTGTCAGCCAAACTATTGTTTCGATATTCCATTGATTTAAAAAAAAAAATTTCCCAAAAACAGATTCTAAGTAAAAATATTTTGTATTATTTTAATTAAATTGTTTATAATATAATAAAATATACATTTTTACATACTCAATTTTTCTCATTTGTTAAAGGTATTGATAACTTAGTTTACAAATATATATTAGATAGTTTTTGGAAGCTTCTAATACTAAAATTTGGTAAAATTGTTTTATTAATAATCTTGGTTTTATAGTAATGATTATATTGTCATTTATAGATTATTTAAGTTTTGAAGATGTGTCTTGGTTTGTCAATAAATATACGGATTTACTGAAAATTGATTGCAAAACTGACTATATATGTAATAATGTAAGTATATATTAGTTTCTATTATATTATTTTAAATCAATATTACTATATTTATCTTTTCTGAAGGTAATTTAATCACATTAACTGCCATAAGGGTTCTTATTTTATTTTAATTACAACGCATCAAAAAATTACTTTTATCATACATAAAAGTAACCTTACATATTTTTTTAAGCTTATTTTTATTTATTTTATCTATTATGTATATATATATATATATAAAGAATACTTGATACAGTTAACTCTTGTTATGTCAAAACTCAAAGGGGAAAAAAAAGTTTGAGATGGTGAGTTTTTATTGTAATTATAATTATTTTAAGAGGATTTTCATTTAGTTCAAGATTACAAAAAATTCAACATAACAAGAATCTACTGTATCATATTAATATAATACAGTACCCAATAATCAGCTTAGATATTATTTATCTAGATTCTACAAAACTCCAGGTTTATTAATATATGAGCACAAGTCCGTCAATCCATTTGGTACTTGAATTACTTTATCTAATCTTCATATTTTATTTTAAGTTAGTGTTATTATACTGAATAATAAATAAACTACCTATAAATTATAATTTAATACAATTCATATATTATATTAATAAGCTATTTAATTTAAATACTAAAAAACTATTTCAAATATAAGTCATAGATAATATATAATATAATATATAATATATTATCTATGATATAAGTAAATAATAATATTTATGTTAATCACTGATATACTTATTTACATCAACAGGATCATACTATTAGTGATAAGCCATATTTTACTATTCAAAAACTCTGTGCTATGAGTCTAACAGAAATCATAATTTTAAGTTCATCTGACAAGGGTAGCACAACTTTGTTAATTTATCTTATCAATCATTTGGTTGATTTGGTCTCTGAAGATTATGTGGAGATAAGAATTGCTTTGGTTGATATTATCAAAGAAGTAAGTAGTTTATTTAGATAAACTTTCTCCATATTTTCTAAAGATTGAAATTATTATTACATTACTTAATTCTTTTTTAGGTTTTGGTATCATTAAACGATAAAGTTGTATTGATTTCTTCAGTGTTAATGAAAATGTTGTCTGAGAGAGATATTAAAGTTTTAAAAGTGATGATTCCTAATTTAAGCTTTATAATTACAAAAATGGTAAATAAAAACATAAATGTAAATTAAATTTACTGTATTTAAACTTATTTTATTTTTATTTTAAAGAAATATCAAGAACAAGTTTTAAAATCACTGATGCTCTTGGAAGAATTTTTGTTTGTACAATACAACTGGAGATTGTACGCAGAGTTTTTACACCAGATAATAGTTTTACCTACATGTTACACATCTGACCAGGTATTTTATGTTGGAAAAGTAATGCTCAATAGACTGGAATGTGTTGTAAGTAATATATTTTGTTTAATATGTTGTCTTTATGTTACCTATAGTTCATCTATTATTTTTTTACAGAGACAAAAACCAATTAGAGAAGCCGTTTGTACATTGCTATTAACAATTTTACGTTATAATTTAGATGCTAATCAAAGAACACTACTGCGTGAACATCTCATTGATCGTAATTATCTCAAAACAATATTTTAAATTTAATTTATAGTTAAAAAGTTAGAATGTTAAGTTTTAATTTCATTTTAGTTTTTATATTAAAATATTATTGAATCTTCATGGTTTTAAATATATTAAACATTTAATATATTTATATAATGTTTGCAAAAAAAAATAACCATAATAATATTGGTACACTCGTCATTGTTTGATTTTGTGTAAAAGAGTAAAATATTTTAAAATTCAAAATGTTACAGATAATATTTTGTTTTACTAAAAACTTTATACTCATCTATGTTATTTAAAAAAAAAAACAAAAAATATGCATTAACTTCTAATAGATTACTTAAATTTCAATATATTTATTTTGTTTTCATGGTTTGTTATAATTATTTTTTTCAGGTACAGTGCAAAATCCAAATTTTTACAAAAGATCATTTTACATATTTATATGTCAAGAAGCTTTGAATGTATTTTCCTCAGCATATTTCAAAAAACACTTTTTCTTGAGTTTACTTTCTTTGGCAGGTATATTATTTGTTATTTATGTATTAATATTAGTGTCTGAATTGTAAACCATATGAGTATTAAGTAGACTGTCATGGTTCCCTAATAACTCCCATAGCTACAAGATAACCATAGTCCATACATAATTATGCAAACTGCATAGTTTAAATCCAAATATATTATAACTAATGCCCGGATTTGTATTCAACAAATTTGTTTAACATGCATACAAAAATTAAAATACTAAAAAAAAAACATCGATTAACATAGATTTATACTTGGAAAAACTTCTTTCTACGTCTCATATAGACATATAGACGTTTATTTAAAACAAGATAAGTGACAACTTTAAATGTCTTTAAATTAATTTTATTGGATTTTTTTTTAATATTTGCAATTGTTTTAGCAAATTGTATGCCTGTTCCTCTTATTACTAATAATAGGACAATAATTAAAAAATATTGACAACTATTTTAGAAACCAAGAAATTAAATTTAAAAATTAGCTGAATGTATTGTGAAAATGTAATTTGAATTTCTCAATAAACTACCCTATTGTAAAGAAGGGTATAATCAATATAGTTTCATTTGTAACTATAAGAGTTTTCTAACAGTCCACAACATATTATTTATTATGTGTGAACTTGCATAATATTCTTATTTGGCTTAAAATAAGAATATAATTTATATTAAGCACATAAACCTGATTGTGTGGTTTTGTTATTTTTTTTGCTAATAATAGTAGGTGATTAATTAATGAGCCAGGTATTTTAATGGAATAATGGATTTTCTAATTATAACCTATATAATATATTGTTATTTATTTCAGATGATAAGGTCGCAAATATTAGATATAGCTTATGTAATATAATGTCCAACATAGTGAATATATTTAAGATTTCGACTGAAAAACCTTTAGTTGATAAATTAATTGATACTATAAACAAACTTTTATGTGATGAAGATCGAACTGTCCAGGAACAACGTCCACTTTTAGAATATTGTAATACTACTGTTGGTCTCATACTACGGGTAATTATATCAAATCGTTTAAATATATTCCATATTAAAGTTTTTATAATATGACAGATTTAAAGACAGTTATAAAATAATATACTAGAAGGATGTAGTATCTAAATAGTATAAATATTATTGTTTTCAAGAATAAATGTAATTGAGTTGCCTTTGTAACTATGTTTTGCAAATTTTAGTAGAAGGTTCTAGTTAGAGCAGCAGTCCCCACTAAGATTTTGGAAAGAACCAATTATTATTTTTGAAAATTATTTGCCACATGCAATACATTTTAATTTGCGCATAATATTGATCGAAGTACTTTTTTTTCCCTGGGACCCGGGTGTAAATATTCCTAGTTCCTAGTTACATATTAAATGATAATAATTATAAGTTATAAAAGTAAAAATATATTATTTTGATATAAGTATTTTATTTTATTTACTTGAGTGTAGAATGTTAGATTTTAGAATGTAAAATTCAGTTTTAGTGCGGGCTGTACAAAATTTGATTAAGGGCTACACGCGGGCCGCGTAATGGGTACCGCTGAGTTAGAGTATATTAGTATACTAGTTGATTGACGGTTATTTTATTAAAATATGACATGACATGACAATTAATGTGCTTTATGCATGGTTTGGTTAGGAATATGGGTGTTTAAGTTTTCATAATTATTGATATTCAGTTATTAATTAAATATTGATTAATATTTGTACAATACTACAATCTAACATAATCATATCAATAATACATTAGAATTATACAATATTTATAGTTATTTTAGCTACCATCAAAAGATATTAAGAGGGTGTCGGCGAACTATTTGTTTTTTCTCTCTGACCAATGTGCAACATAGCAAATTAGCATTCAGCAGAACTAATCTTGTATTTTTATTTGAGTATATTGACTATCAATCTTTAAATTAAGTCGGTTAGGATATTTATCTGTGTTTGTATTTTAGATTTTATTACAATATTATGCTCATTAATTACAATATTTAAATATTTAATACACTCATAACTAGCATAAAAATTAAAATGTTAACAAATAGCTTATGTGCAAACATATTATAATCTTAATTTTAAGTTTTATAATAGATCAATTCACTCTAGTGTTAAGGCCTAACAACACATGATTGATTCTGCTGAACCCCAATTTGCTATGTTGCACACAAATCAGATGGAGAAAACAAATAATTTTAAAAATTTTAAATACAAAAAGTAATATATTTTGGTAGTGGTTAAATATGCATGCTATCTATTACACTTGTAATATCTACCATAATTTTTTTTTGTTTATTCTGCTCCACCTTAATAAATTATTATATTTTTAAGAATAACTTATTGAAAATATTTAGTGATGATTATTTATTATAAGTATTTATAACTCATTTGATATAATATAATATATGATATATATTAAAATGAATAATTTTTATATTATAATTTATATTTAGTTGTAATTTAATAGATAATATTTTATTAGATACTAATATCAACTATAAATTAAATATTTAACATTATAATAAGAATCTGTTATGTGTTTATTACTGTGTGCTTGGCCCTATGATATCCATGTCTTTTTAATTCCTCATAACTTATTGAATAATGCGAGTAAAAATGTTAAACTTATATCATTGTTGAAAATTTTTTCAAATTAAAATAATTTATTTTTTGTGTTTTGTACTCTTTTAAACATTTTTTAATCAAGATGCAAATTGCATCGTTGTGCATGATATTTTTTTGTTATAATTTTTTTTAGTTTTGAATTAAAAATATTATTTTGTTAAGTACACTATAAATAATTTAATTTTTAGGGTAAGAGGATTATGTCTGAATACACAGAAATTGACGATGATATAATCAAATTTAGTGAAGAATCTCGTTTATTGCTTTTGAAGTCATCTGAACGTCTTCAATTGGACAATGGTGGTGTGTTCTTAAAAAGTCTAATCGAAGAAAAGATGTTTTCAAGCCAAATAGATGAATGTGAGTAACATTAAGTCAACATTTTTATTTATAATTTATAATATTAAATTAATGTATTAAGTATTTTTTTTTTCACAGGTTCAAGAACACCAAATGTAGATGATAAAATTACTTTAGCGGGTAAAAAGGCATTGTGAGTATATAAAATAATAAATTAATGTAGGAATAAAAATATTTTTAGTTAAATGTGGTTACTATACTTTATCCCTGTAAGTTGACTTATTTTTTTTTAAGCACGCAGAGTATGGTGAACATGTTTTGACAATGTAGTTCCCTGTATTTCTACAGTTTCAACTTGCGAAACACCACGGTATATACGTAATGAATTATATTGTCACAACATATTCATCATACAATGTGTGCACAAAAAAAAAGTGCGTCAACTTACCGGGAATAGAGTATAGAGTTCTTCATATTCAATTAAAAACTTATCATAAGTTATCTTATTAATGTATAAAAGGTTTTTTTAAAGTTTGATAAAAATTAAATAGGTAAACTAAAAACAATTTTTAATTAACAAAATGTCTGTCTTCACAATTAAAATTTTTTTTTTTTTTTAAATGAAATCAACAATCTATACCACTTGGCTCAATAAGAAGATGTGAAACAGATTTTATACAAATTATTAAAAAAAAAAAGACAAGTATCCTTAATAACATTTATACATACATAGCGTGACAATTTTGAGAAAAGCAGCCACCCATTAGTAACACTTCCATTTGCTATTGAAAACTAAAAATTAAAAATTAAATTTAAAAATCAATAATTAAGGTTAACTTAATATCACTTAATTATTATAATATTTATCGGAACATTTGTTAAATTGCTTATAAATTATAATGTATGAAATGTATAAACTTAGTATTATTGGCTTGTATGTAACATTGAATTATAGCTTAAAAATTAATAAAAGATAATTCTGTTATATTTCTAGTATGTTGGAATCCGAGTTTATCAAAGATACTGGTGTTTCCATTAATAAAATGATGGAACATTCGTCAAAAATACCTACACCTGTTCAGCAAATAGTTATTGATCCACAAAATGGTAGATCACTTAAAGAGCAAAAAATATCTTATCTGCCAGTAAAAAAAGATAGAACACTCTCACCAGCTTATCGATCACAAAAGAGACATGAAACTAGTGAACATGTGGTAACTCGCTCTACAAATATTGCCAAGAGAAATGCCAATTTTGGTGGAAAAAGACTTAGTGTACCTGTGATGTCATGTATCAACGTTGATATTAAAAAAGATGCAAATGGTAACCTTGTTAAGTTTGCAGCAAAAAGACCACAATCTTGTTATGTAGATGGAAATCAAATTGTTTTGTCGGAAATAAAAACGGAAAAATCATTGTCTGATGAATCATTGGATAAAAATTCCAAAAATAAACCTTTGAGTCGTCTTCCAATAAGGTATTAAAAAAAAAACTTCTGTATTTCTTAAAAATAAATTAAAGATTTCAAATGTATTTAATATTAATTATTTTATTATTTCAGAAAATCGCAAGGTAAATAAAAATAAAAAATACAGTTTTCCATTAAGTTAAAAAACGAAACCAATGATCTTATGCCAAATTGAAATATTTTAACTGTGATAAATTCAGTATACGCACAAAACAGTTTTAGTTTTTAACATATATTTTAACTTTTAATTACCTTACATATCATAAGTTAGGCATAGCTAAGTATAATATTACCTTTTACAGTATTTAAAACATTAAGATGAGATAATATATTCTTAATTAATTTAAAACTAATGTTTAGATGGGAGTAGTTTAAACTATTTTCTTATTTTTATATTTTATTTCAGACATTAAATGTATAATCATAATTAACCCAAAGAGTTATATTTTTGTAAACAATATGTTCATAATTAACTATTAAGACATCATCTTGGTTTGTTATATTGTTTTATACGACTAATGCAAAACAAAAATAAACTGTGATTTTTAAAAAAAAGAATGTATAACAAAATAAATGTTAATTGAATGGTGATTAATATTATCAGATATTGTAAATATTTATATATTGGTTTGTAATTAGCTTATAAACCTCGGTTTTTTTTTTGTTTCCAACAACGTAACGGTGATCATAGCTAACAGCTTAAAAACTATTTTATAAAACCATAACCTCTAATCTATGAATCTAAAAAAAATGTTCACTACAAAACTTTAACTGAAAAATAAAACAAAACATTGAAAAATCTAAATTAAAAGTGTTTAAATTAATATTGGTTTAACAATTGATTGTTGTTGCATTCGAGATTAGCCATCGGAGTGCTGATACCAATGTTTTAGCTTTAGGCCTTAGTCTTGGTTACAGTGTTGGATAACAAAAAACCTAGGTTCTAACATTTTAACAAGCTGGTATAAACTGATTATAAACATTTCCAAAAAATGGTTTTTCAGTCATCAACTTAAGCAATACAATAATGCCAAAAGATGTTTTTGCCAAGTGTATACGATAATTAAAAGACAAAAATAACATATCTTGATGTTGTGTCTTATTGTCAGGATATTTAAAATTTTAATACATATACAGTAGATTCTTATCATGATGAATGTCAATATCTCAACATTTTTTTAATCTTGAGCTCAATAGAAATCCCTTTAAAATAATTACCATTACAATAAAACTTAATATCTTGAACTTTTTTCTGTTCCCTTTGAGTTTCCACATAACGAGAGCTTACTGTATATAGCAATAATAAGAACATTGTAGGTACTATAAATTACTAATTAAATATAAGATGTTAAATGTTTACAGATTTGATTATTTTTATTGTGTGTATTAAGACAATTTAGGATTAGAATTTTAACAGAGAAAATATTAGCTTATATTTGATTGATATATCCAATGTACAATATTAAAATTGTTATTACTTTGATAGATTGTTATTGTTATATTATGTATGTAGGAAATTGGTACTATTATACAATTTTGATGACAATGTGTCTGTACCATTTATATTAATATTTTTATTTTGTAAAACATGTGAGTTTGTAAATGTGTACCAATTTATCATGTTCATTGATTTTGTGAGATGTATTTTAACTATTAAAGTCATTCATAAAACGACTCGTATTTCATTTAAAATTTATCCAAATCAAAAGAGTCACGGAAAAAAACATTATAGCATTCTCTATAACTGATCAAATACAATATTATTATTTACATTTTATACAAATTAATGATTTAAGGAACAAAATTAAATGAAAAAATATAAATATAATATGATTAAGGAATATTTTCTTAAAATTTTTAATTGTTATAATGTCAAAATATTTCCCTGAATTGCATATATTTGAAATTTAAGACTGTTTATAAACATTAAAATTTTTTTTGTTAGATTTAGTATCTTTTTCTGAGATATGTTCATGTGGCACAGCACTTTTGATACAATATAAGGATAAAAAATGCAATCTTATAATATATGTTTAAACTTTAAACTATTCCCGTCAGGTTTTTATATTAATTGTAATTTGTAATTAAATTATTTGTGCAATCGTCTATAACATTTATACCTAGTTATAGTTTAATTATGTGTTTTAAAAATATTTAATTTGAACTTTGAAGTAGTGTGTAACCAAATGAAGTGACAAATATTATTTATTTTGTAGTCAAAACCATGGTCTTGTTATCATTGGAAGAGTTTTAAAAAGTACAGTTATGTTAGTTAAAAGAATATATATTATAATTGTTTTATATTTATTGTTTTGATCTTAGTTTGTTAATGATTTTTTTCGTTTTTAATGCATATTAGCTTTAAGAGGTAAACCTGTATTACACCTATGTTTATGTATAATTTATTGTTCTTGTATTACTAAATATTTTCTTTAAGCTTAGAAGATACATGTTTTTATTTTGGATTGTCAATATGAAAAGTTTGTTTTGTCATAACTCATATTTATGAAACATGTGAAAAATAAAAACAAATTATGTATTGTTATTAAGAGGATGTTGTTGTACCTGCATTTGTTATTTCTGTTTTACGGCCACATGACATAATAAATACTCTTATTGTATTCTTACTACACTTGTTAATTTATTGTTAATATTAGAGTAAATTTACTCATAATCGTATAGGACTTGAGGAGAATATAAACTGTGTACTATAGCACAGATATAGCGCAGTTTTTTTTTACATTTTTATATTGATATGAGTTATAAGTAGGTACTTATAACTCTTTGAAATAATTACCTATATGAGAGAAAACTTCACCCTAGTACAGTTTATACTGAGAAGTCAGTAAGTCGAAATGCTCTGCTCCAGTGGCGTGGTGAACGGAATTTTATAACGCCTAGGCGTCATGGTGGAAATTTTTTTTGGGTGGTTTGATACATTATGGTAATCAATAACATAAAACAAAAATGAAAATATTTAGCCACAAAATAATTATAATAATATATATTAAATTAAAGAAACAAAGAGTGGGTAGGTACTGATGAAATATATACATACTGTGCATCATGGTTTATAAATGTTCACCACACCATTGCTTTGCTCTACAAATTCAATATGTAAATGTGCTCTAATATTCATATGGCTTGGCACTTCTGCTATAGCAGTATTATCATAGAACAATCGGTAATATACAATTTTGATGTAGTGACGTTTGATGCATCCAAGTGATTGTTATTTTTGAAATAGAAAAATACACTATATTTGAGAATTGAGATTACATGAAATGTGTGTCAAATGTTTAACAGAAATTTATAGTGTGCAACAGGTATAATATTGTACGAGGTAATACAATTTATTTTTGCGCTTTTGTTCAGCTACTAAGGTACAAAAGTGCAAGTCAATTTTATTTCTTTGGGCACTACATAGTACATACTTATTACTGAAAGCTAAGTCCTCCTTAGTCCGCTCCTTATTTACCTATTGCCTGAAGAACATTCCCTGTGTATAGTTTATATATTTTAGCACTCGTTAGGTAAGTACTAACTATATCGTGATATTGTGCGTAGGTAAATAATAGTTATCTTTTATAGCCTATATATGTACTTATATGTGCGTTGAAGCTTAAACATTAAAATATTATTGTTAAGAATTAAGATTGTGAGAAACAAACCTAGCCGTTTATATTCATAGATAGGTACCTACTCCCGCTATAAGTTTACATTTTCTATTATTTATTCATTCTAATTATTATGTTTGGTTCAAGTAGGTAGGTATCAAAATTGATTTTGTTATATTGTTGTTATTTTCAGCCTGCACGTGTGATATGTTTTGTGTGTTTTTAATTTTTGTGCTCAAAAACACGTCTTACGGGAAAAACTCACGTCTAGAGTAGAGCGATCTGATTTCGTTATTTTTTTTTATAACACTTATTTCAGAGCGCATTGGACTTGGATTTTAAAAATTCTATTTCTAAACCATATAATTTTATTTTGAATAAGACCAATAATTTTCATACTTTTATTTTTTTTGTTTTAATTGCACGAAATTAAAAACTGAAGTCCAATGCACCCTGTAGAAATTTGTTTAAAATGCACTTTACCAACCCCTTCATGATTTTCAATTTTTTTTTTAAAACGACTTGTTTTTATGCTTGAAATGATACGGTGTAATTTTTAAAATTTTTTTTACCGGAAACTATTATTTTAGAAGTTATAGCCTTCCAAAGTTTGCGATTTTACGTTTATGATGCTTAAGCGTGCCATGCTACTTGACTGCCACGCGCAGCGCCAATAACGAATTAAATTTTTTTTTACGTATTATAACAAGTTGTGGGACATAATTATTTTTTGGGTGAAATCAGAATTTGCAGTAGTTATAGTATAGGTACGTATTGCGTGCGCGTCCTTTATCGCACATAAAACAACAGTCAACAGACTAGTTAACATAAATAATATAAATATATAATAAAATGTTTTTGAAACCGGCCAGAGTAGAGATATAGTTTAGGTCGTCCATTTAGTAAGATTATAAATGTCCGTCAAGTTGGCACCGGCACTTTCTCCAAACAACTCAAAATTAGTATCAACATTTTGCTACGAATTTGCTACATTTTGCTACACTATTTTTAGAATTTGCTACAATTTGGTTTTTCCGGAAATCCGGAAACAAACATGCCGGTGCTATCTTGACGTAGCACCGGCACTTTCTACAAACAACTCAAAATTGGTATCAAAATTTTGATACAAATTTGCTACATTTTGCTACGTTGTTCTCGGAATTTGCTACCCCCTGGTTTTTCCGGAATCCCGGAAAATATAAAATTTCCCAGCACCGGCACTTTCTCCAAGCAACTCAAAATTGGTATCAACATTTTGATACGAATTTGCTACATTTTGCTACGTTGTTCTCGGAATTTGCTACCCCCTGGTTTTTCCGGAATCCCAGAAAATATAAAATTTCCCAGAACCGGCACTTTCTACAAATAACTCAAAATTGGTATCAACATTTTGCTACGAATTTGCTACATTTTGCTACACTATTTTTAGAATTTGCTACAATTTGGTTTTTCCGGAAATCCGGAAACAAACATGCCGGTGCTATCTTGACGTAGCACCGGCACTTTCTACAAACATCTCAAAATTGGTATCAACATTTTGATACGAATTTGCTACATTTTGCTACGTTGTTCTCGGAATTTGCTACCCCCTGGTTTTTCCGGAATCCCGGAAAATATAAAATTTCCCAGCACCGGCACTTTCTCCAAGCAACTCAAAATTGGTATCAACATTTTCCTACGAATTTGCTACATTTTGCTACACTATTTTTAATATTTACTACAATTTGGTTTTTCCGGAAATCCAGAAAATAGAAAATTTCCCAGAACCGGCACTTTCTACAAATAACTCAAAATTGGTATCAACATTTTGATACGAATTTACTACATTTTGCTACACTATTTTTAATATTTGCTACAATTTGGTTTTTCCGGAATTCCGGAAAATAGAAAATTTCTCAGCGCCGTTACTTTGACCAAATACCACGATATAATAGGTATTAACATTTTTTATTTTCATAGATTCCATTCATGCGCTATAATGCGTTTCACAAATTATGAGATATATTAAATTCAGAACTTTCTTCTGCTTTGTAAGTTTAGAATCTTGAAATACTTTTAGCGCCAGCACTTATTATACATTTTTAAAGCCTATAGCATGGGATATCAACAACAAAAATAAAATAAAATTTAAATAGATGTTATCAATATTTTAAATTTCCAAATTTAACATATTCCAGCCAATATAATATGTTTAAACCTATTTTCAACATATTCATTTTATAGTACTGGACAATCGTTGTCTAAGTATAGTATATATTATAAATAAATGAACTATAGAAATTTATTTTAGTTTTACCATTTATTTGACTCAATAAAGAATATAGTAATATAAAAGTGACCGTATTGTTTAGTAAATAAATAATAACAATCAAAAAGGAATAATAATATTAATAATAAAACAAATAAACAGCTTGGTTGGCATATAACTAACAATTAAAAAGTGAATATTAATTAAATAGACAGCCTAATTGGCATATAACAGTAACAAACAAAAAATATAATCTTAAAAATGCTTATACAAATAGTTCATACAAAAGCTTAAATGGGCTTCAAAAGGTGTAATAATTGCAAGAAAATAATAATATTGCTAACGAAATATACAAAACATATCATAAAACAAAATATATACAATAAATTGTAAAACAAACACCTCAAAATTCGTATCAAAATGTTGATACCAATTTTGAGTTATTTGTAGAAAGTGCCGGTGCTGGGATATTTTCTATTTTCTGGATTTCCGGAAAAACCAAATTGTAGCAAATATTAAAAATAGTGTAGCAAAATGTAGCAAATTCGTATCAAAATGTTGATACCAATTTTGAGTTATTTGTAGAAAGTGCCGGTTCTGGGAAATTTTATATTTTCCGGGATTCCGGAAAAACCAGGGGGTAGCAAATTCCGAGAAAAACGTAGCAAAATGTAGCAAATTCGTATCAAAATGTTGATACCAATTTTGAGTTATTTGTAGAAAGTGCCGGTGCTGGGAAATTTTATATTTTCTGGATTTCCGGAAAAACCAAATTGTAGCAAATATTAAAAATAGTGTAGCAAAATGTAGCAAATTCGTAGGAAAATGTTGATACCAATTTTGAGTTGCTTGGAGAAAGTGCCGGTGCTGGGAAATTTTATATTTTCCGGGATTCCGGAAAAACCAGGGGGTAGCAAATTCCGAGAACAACGTAGCAAAATGTAGCAAATTCGTATCAAAATGTTGATACCAATTTTGAGTTGCTTGGAGAAAGTGCCGGTGCTGGGAAATTTTATATTTTCCGGGATTCCGGAAAAACCAGGGGGTAGCAAATTCCGAGAACAACGTAGCAAAATGTAGCAAATTCGTATCAAAATGTTGATACCAATTTTGAGTTGCTTGGAGAAAGTGCCGGTGCTGGGAAATTTTATATTTTCCGGGATTCCGGAAAAACCAGGGGGTAGCAAATTCCGAGAACAACGTAGCAAAATGTAGCAAATTCGTATCAAAATTTTGATACCAATTTTGAGTTGTTTGTAGAAAGTGCCGGTGCTACGTCAAGATAGCACCGGCATGTTTGTTTCCGGATTTCCGGAAAAACCAAATTGTAGCAAATTCTAAAAATAGTGTAGCAAAATGTAGCAAATTCGTAGCAAAATGTTGATACTAATTTTGAGTTGTTTGGAGAAAGTGCCGGTGCCAACTTGACGGACATAGATTATAATATAATCTATACATAGATAATCATTAGCCTGTTGTCTGCCTGGAGATAATTGTTTTTTAACAATATTGTTGAATTCCGAGGCCTACCCAATAGGTAGTTTTACACAACAAATCGAGGGATATTTTCGATTTTTTTCGGCAACGCGGGCATCACTTTTTTTGCAACAGTTCAGCTAGGTAATGAAAAATGTAGCATACCTAATGAATATTTATGGGCTATAATAATTATATTATGTAAACTGAAAACTTCGAAATTAAGTTCGTGCGCCAAATTCTAAATTTCATATAACATTTTTTTCACCCAAAAAATGAGTAAGTCCCACGACCTGTTAAAATACGTTAAAAATAAAAATAAAAATTTGTTATAAGTGCTGCGCGCGGCAGTTAAGTACTTATCGTTGCTTAACGTAAAATCGCAAACTTTGGAAGGCTATAACTTCTAAAATAATAGTTTCCGGTAAAAAAAATGTACACCATCGTTTTAAGTATAAAACAGCAAGTCGTTGAAAAAAAAAATTGAAAATCGTGAGGGGGTTGGTAAAGTGTATAAGTGTATTTGTTCCAGAAATTCATACTCTTTGAATCAAAAAAATACCAGACCGCTAGGTCCCAACTCCTAGACATTTTGTGCAGACAGTATTTTCTAAATATTGTTCCTTAATCCTTAGTAAAGACCCTGTGGCCGGTTCAACATAAGGAGCGCATAGATTTACGTAACAAAACCGGTTTTGCCCGTGGCCTCCAATGCGCTTCTTATTTTGAACAGGGTATATAACTTATAAGACACCTAAATTGATTATCTGATTACCAATCGTATAGAATATAGATTTAATAGGGGGTACCTTAGACCATATACAATGGATGGAGTTATGTGTGTGTTTCTCGTATCCGAGTTGTGTCCAACATTACCTCCCCCCATTTAATTTCAAGGTACAACGAGTTATAGCGCATGCGTTGCGTCTATGCAACTTTACATTCCATCCCCGCCACCCATTTAATGTCAAGGTACACCGAGTTATTACGCATGCGTTTCGCCAACAATCACTATAAAATAACTAATAAGTGGGGGGTTATGTTGGACACAGGCACACAGCAAATGATTAAAGTAGCTCCATCCATTGTATATGATCCACGGTCTTAGAAGATAAGGTCGGACAACTATACATTATCAGCATTCCGAATAGTGAGGCAAATCCATTTCAAAATTTGGCCGCTGTACAATTGAGCGCTGCCCTGCAGAATTTTGAAGGTTATGGCATTATAGTATTATACAAGTTTAAAATAACCTTCGACCATCTAAACTAGCTAGTTTATTATAAACCAACTAGTTTATATGGTCGGAGAAAATAATATAATAATATAGTCCATAAAAATAACCCCGAATTTCATATAAATATTGTTCTTAACCTCAAAATAAGTCTAGCCGGCAGCGCTTTTGCGGCAACTTGGGAAATGTTTTTGCCTCATTAAGCGGAAATATTGTAATTGGCGGGAGGGTGGGAAGTTGTCGGATCTTATCTTCTAAGATCGTGATATGATGTAAAGTGGGTACGCACTTATACTTGTGATAAAAGGTTTTTAAAAATAGTTATTGAGAATGACACCAAACGCGCTGTAGTCGTATTTTAATATTTTATTCCATAGACATACAATTTTTATTCCATAATATTTGGGAGTTTTGGGTATTCCCAGCATTTTGTTAATTTTGCATTATTGCTTTTACAGTTATACGTCCTGTTAAATCTTTTGTAATTTTCAATTTTATTTTTCGCTTTTTCCATCTTGCAGTCTTGTGATTTGTTCTTTTTTGAAAACGTGATATAAAGTATTGCATTTTAAACATGGTCTCGAATAAGTGTTCAGTTATCGGTTGTAAAGATTCTGCAAAAAGGAAACACATCTTTCCAAATAATGAAGATGATATGAAAATATGGGTATAAAGAACCGGAAATCCAGTCTTCGAAAATCTGTCGGTAGAAGCTATAAGAAAAAAATACCAAATTTGTAAAAATCATTTCGATAAATGTTGTGATTCACCTGGTACGAATCAAAAACTAAAGCAGCATTCGCTGCCTAATTAACTTACCTCGTAAGTTATTTTATACTTTTTTTTAGTTAATATTCTTTTTGCATATTTTTTTCATTATTGCACATTATAACTGTGTATAAATGCATAGGTATTTGAAAAATTAAGAACATATTTTATTGACATAATAAAGTTAGTCCCAAGTTCTAATGTGAGCAAATAAACACTGCATTAATTGGAATTGTATTGGAAGTTATAGTAATAATGTTTTCATAACCATAGTATAGTTTAACCCTAGATAACTAACCTTATTTATCCGCCTTTATTTCTAACCATTCGTCAATATGACGAATACTATAAATATTATGAACAATTAACGATTTTTAATAGGTTAAATTTAATAAATCATAAATATAATTAATAAAAACACAATAATTAAACTTTTGGATAACTGTTTATTATGAAAATAATAGTAAAAAAAAACATTTTCCTCATTTTTAAAATATAAATTCGTTAAATTTACGTTATTGGGATAGATATAGAACATAATATATGAGAGATACAAGGGGGGTTTTAATGAAATTAGATAAAATGCCTAAAAATAGCAGCAATAAAATTATCAGTGTTCGTCACATCGGCGTATGGTTAGCGATCTAGGGTTTAATATTATGTACCTATAATTTGTTAATACTTTTTATATTGATTTTGTGTTGATTGTATTTTTAAATCCTTTAAGGGAATGCCTATTTACCTTGCCAAAAATCTGTACACCACTATAGTTTGTGAAAATTGAACAAAATCACTGAAAATAGTTCTTTTGAACGCGTTCCTTCCAAGCAGTATTTCTTATGCATGCTAATTTATTAAACATCATATTATTGTGTTTATTATTTATAAATAGGAGTATATGAATCACCATTGAATTGGTCTAGCAGAGAACCATCAATATCGTCCAAAAATTGCATTCAAAATCTCGGTAAACAATTGTTATATATAATAATTTAAAAATAAGTTAAATGGTCTAGTAATTGATGTCACTATTATGTATACCCATTACACTTTACTAAGCTATATTTTACTATTGATATTTGATAAAATTCCAATGTTGTAATTAGAGGTAGAATTAATATGCTACTAGGCACAAGCCCCAAATCATTATTCAAAATAAAATTTTACAAATTATTTTGTTGTAGTAAAAATTGAATTGCAATGATTGTACAAACAATTTTAATGACATTATGCTGTTTACTGTTTTCATAAACTATAATATATATTGTATACATTGTGTTGTGGATTTTATTACTCAATGATGTATAATGGTTAAGTTATTATTTATATAAATGTAGGTACTATTTAAAAATGTTGTATTTAATACATTGCAGCTTCAATCGTAGAGTCATCACTAAACTGGTCAAGCATAAGCCCACCAAATCATGATAATGGTAAGTAAATATTACATAATTAAATTAAAGTATTGGTTTAGAATGTGACCTATGTGACCTACAAACATTATATTGTATATAAATAATAAAACAAAAAAAGGTTAGGTACATGTGGTTGTTTTTTTTGTAAAATGCAGGATTTCTATTCTATTGACTTTTCTATATGGTATTAATATCATTGACAAGGTATCAATTTAGGAAATATTATTATATACCTAGGTACCTATGAAATTACGTAATTTCTTTGTCACTTTTATGATAAAATTCTCACTTAATGTTAGTTCAATACATTCAGAAATACATAGGCATGATTTTTAGATTCTGAGCGGAGCTTGAATCACTTGTAACCTATTGTACAGTAGAGCGACATCTATACTTACCTACTTTTTTTTATTTTTTGATTGAGCTAAGTAAACTTTTTATATTAAAATATCACATTCATAGTATATTGTATTATAGGACAAGGTATAACATTTTGAATATTTTGAATATTAAATAATATGCAATGACTAAATATATTATAAAACAGTCATAATATGAGTTTATATATGAGCGTATGTTTAAAATATGTAAAATAGCTGTGGCATAAACTGGGTGGTGCAAATGCAGCACTTGCTAAAATGTGGTGGTGCAAAGGTATGTTTTTGCACCACCAGAATATCATTAAAATATATAATATATAAACAGGTACAAAATAATAATATTCGTGTATGTATTAGACATTATCATTTAAATTATTACCTTATCTATATTCTAAAATAACGTACAACCACCATAGATAATTAGATTATTATCTATAGTAACCACTAATCACAGAAATCTGTATTTTATTATGACAGTATCATAGAATATGCCGTTATTTTATGGTAAAATTATGTTGTTATTAAAATTGTACCGCCAAAATAGTGTGTTATCACTGGATCAATGTTCATTCAATTCTCAAAAGTCAAATGTCAAATGACAGCAAGACGTCGTATTGAATAAAATTTTAAAATTCTCAATAGTTTTCAAAAGTGCCGGGAAAAACAACATAAAAATTAAGGAAAAACGAGAATTTTTACGCAAAATCGGTTTTTGACAAAATCGATTTTGGTTTTTGGCGTAACTCTATAACAAACGAACGTATATACATGACATTTTCATTGGTTGTTTATATTCGCATTTTCCATAAACGACAACATTTTCAAAATATTTGGATTTGTTTTGAACTGTTTAGGAACATTTTCAGTTTCCAATTTTTTTAGTCTTTTTTTCTATGAATGCCAATAAAACTTTATTTGTTGAGTAAAAAAGCTTAAAATTTAATACATCGCTACTACTATATTGTTACAATAACGTTTGAAAAGTATAAAAACTCCTTAGGCACAGTTTATTTTGATAAGCATTTGAGTTAAACACTTCTTTTTAAATCTAAGATTTGAAAATGTAATACAAGATTATTCATGAGTTTATCTATCTTTATCAAAAAAAAAAGGCTACAAGCAAATCAAATAAAATTTTTATGAGCATTTAAAGTTCATATTTTTACAAGATAGGATATTCACTCGATTTTTCATGTAGCAATTTTGTTATTTTGTTGTTATTCAAAAACGAATAACTACTGTAGATACAAGAAAATTTCACTGAATGTTTATATTTTCATTTTCTATACACCATAAAGTTTTGAAAATATTTTGTCTCTTTTCGAGCTGTTTACGGACATAATCAGTTTTCAATTGTTTTAATTTTTTTCTATAAATATCAATAAAATTTTATTTGTTGGGTAAATAAAAACGTGAAAATTTAATATAATAAGGCTCTCGATATATTGTTACAATAGCAGTTAAAAAATATTAAAAATACATAGGCACAATTTTTTTTAAAAAGCATTCAAAGTTCAAATTTTGACAAAATACATTTATATTTAATAATTATTTTGTAGTTAAAAATTTATAAAATGTCCAACTTTTATAGCTAAGGATTGAAAATTTAAAACATGGTTCCACATTACTACATTACTTTGCTCACAACAATGTCATGAAATATACTTAGTAATATCATACTACTGTCTTCGCTCAAAATCGTTTTTCTTATACAATAATATTGTGTCATTGAATTTAAATTTAACACCAACCATTACAGTGACCAACTTGTAACCTACTGTACAGCAGAGCGACACCCACTTGCCAACCTTTTTTTTTATAAATATTATAATAATAAAGGTTTTACTGCTAAAATAATTCAAAATGTAATTATTATTTAAAGAAAATATATGGTTTTTATTGGGAAGGATTTTACTTAGGAAGTTGGAAACTATAGGTTGAGAATATGCCTCTGCACCACCAGAAATTGGAAGCAATTTACGACACTGTAAACTAGTATATTTAAACTGTTATGTCTCGATAAAATGTTTATCTTTCTTATTTTGAAATCTAAATGAATATTTATAGGAGGAAATGATATTCAAAAACATAAGGTTTTTGTGCTATTTTTTTTGATAATTTGTTGTAATTTAAAAACAAACGACCATTATCCATACATAATGTATATCAAATATTATATTAGCATTTCACATAAATGGTAATAATTTCAAACAATTTTTAAACTCTTTCAGCTATTAATAGCCATGAGAAATTTTTTAAATGTTGTGAATTATTATTTGGTTGGAAATTCATAAAAGTTTCTTTTCATACTTAAGATCAAAAATTTTAAAAACGAATAACCATAGACTCATTAAATGTTTACCATATTTTTATTTAGGCGTTTTCCATACACTGTGAAATGTTCAAACTTTTTCGACACTTTTTGAGCTATTTAAAGCCATGATAATATTTTCAAATTTCGTAAACTTTTTTTCAGTTTGAAATCCATAAAAGTTTTTCTTTTCATAGCTAAGATAAGACATTTTAATAAAAGATTCCCAATAAAATTTTCTACTTATAACAGAACAATTAAGTTTGGCGTTAAGTTACAATATTTTTTTATGAGCGTTGAAATATATAATTTTTACGACATTGTATAATATTTAGTAGTAATTTATCGAATTTAACAAGACCTTAAAGCACTAAGCAGTTACCCACCTACCCACCACCTACAAAAGTGTTGTGGTATATGCATCCCAGTAGCCATACGTGTTCGGCGGTTCGGCCCCACTGAGCTAGGCCTAGGCTAACGCACCGTCTCCACTCAGAATCGTTTTTCGTATCCAACGATTTATTATTGAATTCAAATAATAACACATCCATTTCAATGACAATGTCATACTCAACAACTACTGTACAGCAGAGTGGTACCCACTTATCCACCTTTTTTTTGCCTATTATTTTCTTATAAAATATTGGGAGATGAGACGTAACATAGCAAATTATACGCTCAGCAGAATACGTGTAGCTATCTGTTAGTTTAAAAATTAGAGCGAATTGACTTATCATCATATTTAGAAGTGAGAATATTATCTAGTGAACTTCGTTGGGTTTTTATACTTTAATTTTAAAGTAGCGCCGTGATGGTGAAGGCGTGACAAAAAATCATTTTCAATTTGATAGGTATCTGTTGTAAAAATTGAACTTTAAGTTTAAATGCATATAGCAAATGTGCCTATACATTTTTAATATTTTTCAACTGCTATTGTAACAATATATCAGAAGCCTTGTATTTAATATTCACGCTTTTTGACCCAACAAATACAATTTTAGTGACATTTATTTTATTTCATATCTTTTTTTTATCTATAATGCTTTTTATAAATTAGACTATTTATATGATGTATATTATTTTATTTATGATGCATTTGAATGAAAATATATTATGTTTGTACAATTTAATTTTAATTTTACCAATAATATTATATGACTATTTTAATATATTGCATAGCCTTTATAACGGCCTTTTATTATGGTGACTGAAAAAAAAATGTTCGTAACGAAAAAGCGTGGCCGTATTTTTGTTATTTACAGTTTAACCAGTTGCTAAGCAAAAAAAGTCTCGAATAAAATATTTCCGTACTGTGTTTATCTACCATCATCAACAAAAAACTCATTTTGTCATTTTCTTTTCGGTCGTCGCGCTCAAAGAGTGTAACTTGAATTAATATCATACAAAAATAAATAGTTATAATTACATGATACATAGTTATAAAATTGATATGCAATAGTACCGCGGCAGTCCCCGAGTGCCTCAGACTTTTATTAATTGTGTATAACTACGTTATTTCTTGAATAAATGTATGTTTGGACGCAATCGGAATACTTATATTTGGGACAGCATATGACTACCTGAATTCGGGCCACAATCGGGCATCTTCTGATGCTTTCTAGAGTACGACTTTCGGACGACTGATTAATGATTATAACAATATAATAATGACACAGTTACATTCTGCCGGTGTCTGTACCGTTCTACTGAAAACATTAATACTTAATAGGACCCCAAACATGCGGACAACCTTGAAACATTAAAAATGATTAATAATTATTGAACAATCAAAAAACAAAATATATAAATTAATTAATCACCACATAATATGCCCTGCCTGCATTCGAGTCCGCGAGATACAATTGAATAAATGTATCAGATAATACGATACATGGTAAACAATACGTAATTCAAATGCATACAAATTACTTTAGATCAATATGATAAGCTTAACATAAATGATTCTATAAATAATTAGAAAAATATAATAATTACAACGAATAATAAATATAAAATAATAATTCAGAGGATTTCGTATTTTACGTATTTTAATCAAAAAAATAACGCCGAATAATTAGGGTGTTTGGAGTTGAAGTCACCTCCAACAATGAATTGTTGACCTAAGGTGGAAAAAAGGTTAGAAATTCGACATACGTAATTTTAGGTCCTGGAGGATAATAAATTGCAGATATAGCAGTGGGAGTAGTGTTATCAAAGTTGATTTGAACTTTAGAGGCTTGTAAGTAGGGTTCAGGGTGTGAGACTAATGGGTGATGGGATAAATTGTTTTTAATGTAGATTGCAGTACCAGTGTGGGCAGTACCATCGGGATGGCAAGTATGATAAACTTGATATCCAAATATTTTTAAGTAAGATGAAGTGGTAAAGTGCGTTTTGGAGATAAGAGCGATGTCAATATTTTTCGCTTCGAGTAGGAACTGAAATTCATGCTTGTGATTGAAGAGCCTGTTGGCATTCCAGGATATTATGGACAGTAGAGAGTTTAGGTTAGTATTCGGAGTCATTGTTAACAATTAATTTATTGATGAGAGAGGAGATGAGGGTTAAAACTTAATAGTGGTGTGATGAGTGATTGAAGCTCATGAATGAATGATGTCAGTTGATTTGAGAAAGGATTGTCAGGAGGGGAGTCATTAATAGGGGTATGGTTTTTTTTATTTTTTGCAGCATTTGCATAGGTATTCTATCGGGTGGCAGAACTGGTTTGTTCGAGAATTGGTTCGGTCTGCTGAGTGATATCCGAATTGGCGAGGTTTACATGGCAGTTGGTAGATGGGTTGCTTGAGTGTTGATAGTAGTTGGTTTGGGTGTGGTTCTTGAGTTTAGAGTTTCTTGACCGCAATAGTGTTTTGTGTTAGATGCATCCCTTATAGTTTGCAGGGTGGGCTTCCCCACAAAGAGCGCAGGAAGCAGGGGTGTCTTGATTTTTCGCAAAGTTCAAAGAGGTGACTTTGGCCGCAGCGGACGCAACGAGGATCGCGATTGCAATCAGTTTTGGTGTGGCCATAGTCCTGACATCTATGGCACTGGGGAAGGTCCTTCCGAGAGTGAGGTTCTTCGATTTTAATTTTGGTGTAGCAAAGTGAGGTAAGTTTAAAGATATTTGGGTTTACGAGAGCGGGTCCAGATCGATGAAGAAAAGCGGAAGAGGAGATTTGGATTCTCTTGACTGGATATTACAGATGTTTCTTACAGCGAAACCCTTGTAAGTTAGTTCATTCTTAATCGAACTTATGTCCGTCGTTGGGTGAAGGTTTCTTATGACAACCCGGTAGGGCTTATCAGCTTTGGCTTGGTAAGTAAAATACTCAAATTTATTTTCGTTCAGCAGATGTATAATTAGGGGGCAGGATTAAATTTTGGTCGTAGTGAGTTTTAGGTGTTTGGTAGACGATTTGCATTCGAAACCATTTGCACCCGTGATCATCAGAATAGATTTGCAATAGTTGTTAAAATCTACCGGCGTAGTTATGAAAATTGGTGGCGGAGTAGATGGAGGGATTTCGTTAGTTTGTTCAGTCAAATATTATCGGGAGTATCCAGATTACTAAGCGCCTCGTAGCGATTTCGCGAGGAGAAATTTGAAGTGTTTGTTTTAGAGATTTTTTGCTCTTTAGATTTTGGAGAAAGTCCTGACAAAGAGAGGCGTTTAGATTTATTAATAGACCATGGTTGGTCGTCGGAATCCTCGGGATGATTAAGTACGTCGCTGTTAGTATTAGTATTGATAGTCAATTTCTTTTTCACGCTTTTATCGGTCGGCTTAGGAGGCCGATCAGATTTATTTTGAATCGGGACATTAGTACAAGAGGTATTATTAATACCCGCCAACCTTGAATCAGACATCGTCGATTTGAGATAGCGAGCAACGGTAGGTAATTAAACTGATAAGCCGGTAGGCCGGTAACACATACGGGACGGGTGGGCAGACGCCGCCCGAGTTAAGAGCAATTAAGTATATTACCAATTTGCTGATGTCGGGGTATCCACGGGTCCGATCAGAGTGAAGTAAACGTTATGTTCGAGGTTGAAAATAGACGGATATTTTGATACTTCAACGAAAAAATTCGGAGGTGTTAGACTCGCACAAGTAGTAATATAAGCGGAACAACGAAATAACGGTGTTGCGCTGACGGCGTACAGACGAGACTAGTTGTCTAAAATTTAAAAATGAATTTAATGTATAAAATATGTTTTCGAAAAATACAATATAGAAATATAACTTTACTGTATAAGGAACTATAATGATATAATACTTAATAATTAAAAGAATAAGAAATACTTCTAACTGATATTGTAGTGTAATATTGTGTAAAGTATTACATTTAAAATGGTATAACATATAATTCGGGGGACGAGGTGGCCGAGCGGTCTAACGCGACGGATTCGGCACAGCTGGTCCGAGTTCGATCCTCGACCACCGGGTGGCATTTTTCTCCGTGCAAGTCACGGTATCCGGAGAACAAGTGCCGCCATCCCCCACCCGGGCATGGCAGATACCTACGGGTGCCCAATCAAAAATTCTGCCAATCCCAACACACACGTGTTCCTTCCCCTACTGACACTAACAACCCACAAACAAACCACTACAGCTAATGGCCATAGTTGCCGAAGCTTAAGATCAATAATAAAAAAAAAACAACATATAATTCATGTAATACAATGCACAATATAGTGCAGTATTATTATATTACTAGCTGAACCCGTGCATTTCGTTGCCCGTTAAATGTACCAACTCTATATGACTCAAACTTTGTTCAATTTGTTATTTAATATTTGGTGTATGGTGTTCAAAATTAATCTTAACTTTTCCGTTGCCTGAAATAAAAATTCTGATTCGCAGCTGTATATTATCAGGTAGGTAATTTACCTGTGGTTGATCGCGGACTTCGTGCTGTTTGTACTTAAGTGTATGATTTAACTCTAAAGTATCAAAGTTAAACCAAGTTTGTCATACATACAGTTGTAGTTTGTTATTCTACATATGGTGGATTAATATAATCATTTAAATATTTAATACAAAATCTTAACCTAACCTGTTGCGTCACTGTTGTATTTTTGACATCCAGATTTCCTACTTTTCCAGTGGATTTTTCTAAAATGTTTCGTTCATAGAAATCTTCTCCGTAATATACTCGCCCATAAAATAAATTTGCAAAAATGTGTAGTCATTATTCGGCGTTGGCAATAAGGAACCTTCATTCCGCGCTTCGCGTTGCTCGTCAATTTGACTTGCTCTTCTATATTTTTGACTCGTAGAACTGCGAGTTCTGCGACTTAAGTTTGTACGTCTAATTTCTGGCATTATTTTGACGGATGCATCATTATTATTTTTGTTTATAATTATATTCAATCATAATCAATAGCGACCTTAAAATAAACAAAAATATATAATTATTTAGTTTATTTTCTTACTGGACAGATGGCGCCACTATTGTTGATTTTTTCATCCATATTTCCTACTTTTCCAGTTAAGTTTCCTAAAATTGTATTACATAAGAACCTTCTCCTGACAATTACGAACACAACAAAAAAAGAATGAGCAAAATTGGTTCAGCCGTTCACGCGTGATGCGATGACCAAGGAAATCGGGATCCATTTTTATATTTAGAGATAGAGATAATATAAAATATGATTACTTACGAAAATTAAATTTTTACTATTCGATGACACCAGGACGTAAACTACATAGGTATTAGGACAAATTATTGTAGGACAACTGATAATTACAAAAATTAAATAACTTATAATTGTTTTAACTGTGGCAGGTATTGTATGCGTACGGTGAAAAAACTGACCCACAAAATAAGATTATCTGATTATCAATACCTACTATCTTAATAGTACTTAGTTATTTTTGTTTATACGGGTCTAATACAATCTAACATAATTTCCAAGAAGTCAAAAGCGTTGAATATACTTTCGAATGTACCAGCATAATTGATTCGACTATCTATTTTCGTTAGTCTGTGATTTAGCTATGGTTTTTCTCAAGATATCTTTTAGTTTTTGCTATACATTATTGTATTTTCTCAAATTATTAAAAATAATTTAAATTACAAAAAACTATTATTAAAAAATTAATATCTGAACTCTGAAGGCGCCCATGATATGTTGGCGCCCTGGGTGGTCGCCCAGCTCGCCCATCCCTAAAACCAGCCCTGTACCTACGTATTTACGTAGAATGTGAGTGTCGTGCCAGTACTAAACTTTATACCTACAGCAGTGTTGTCGCACATTTTTTATTCTTATTTTTTCACAATCATCATTACCGCACGTCGGACGGTGCAGACGCGGGCACGACCGCGTACGGGGAGAGGAGAAATCAATTTGAAAAAGTGCTTTGGATATAAATCATTCTGCGACGGTGTATATATGTTATCCGTGTTTTTTGTCGCATCGCGCGTCGTCGTGCTGTACCTAAAACCCTCAGTGGTTTTTCGCGTGGTCTTGGTATTTTTTTTTAGACAGTTTTCCCTCGCCGCAGATCGATTGTCGGATACACACATACTCGCTCGCGCCCGCAAAGGGTGGTATACTGTTGAGATAATAGCGATAATGATAATAGTACCTAATAATAATAATAATAATAATAATAATATTGCGACAACGACAATATGCGCGGGATGCAATATATTTCACACACGACGTGAGATGAAAAATAATATTATATTATACACGAACAGATATATACTGACGACGACGGATGATGGACCGGTGCCAAATATCGTGTGTGCATACCGAGAGACGTTGCGGCGCCGGTGACATGCAAAAACAAGCTACATCGGGATACACCTCGTCTATATACATGCGATTCCTTCCATCTGTAAGGCGCCGATAACGTCGTCGTCATCGTCATCGTCGTCGTCGTCGTCGTGCCACCGCCGCGCTGCAGATGAGCTTTCACCCGGCGGCCGCCGCCGTGAATAATGGTCGTTTCCGAGCTCGCGCTCGTGTGTGTGTGTATAATATATAATATCTTCACCCACATACCTCGTCACCCGCCGCTGCCGCCGCCACCCGCTCGCCCGCCGTCAATTCGTCCACCCACCCCACCCCGAATACGTGCGAAAACCATCCCGTACGCGCAGTAATATCGTGTCACGCCCCAACGGGTAAATAATACAGCGGCGGCAGCTTTGAGAAAAGAAAAATTATGTCTGTGGTAAAAAATGAAAAAAAAAACCGCGTGTGTGTTATTATAGATGTATTATAGGATACGCGTATGACGTGCCCCGCTCACAACCCTTTTTCTCTCTCTCGATATATTTTTTGGCATGCTCGCACTTATTTTCGTATATTATATTATTATATTATATACAGTGGAAATCACTTTACCGTCTGGAAACGTTTGTACCTATATGCATTATGTATATGTTATTTTATATAGGTATTATAATGCATAAAATATTACGTATAAGGTATATATTATGTATATAGTAGTCAGTAGATTTATTGTGTGCCCGTGGCGGCGTGTATGCGCGTATTATATAAGGAGTTATTGGCCGTTACACTATTATATTATACACAGTAGGTATATTGATATCATTATACACTGCATAGGCCTGTGTACACTGGTTTCCGTCGTCCATTTTTTTGGGTTTTTTTTTGTGGGGCTGTACCGCGAATACGTCTGACAGATTATATAAAAATGATATTTATGATTAAAAAGGTAAGAGATTTAAGAAATCGTAATAATAGAAATATTTCAATAATAATTTGGCTAATAAATTCAATTATTGGTTTAATATGCAGTCTGTGGTGTGGTGCCAACTTATAATGTGAGATCTCAATAATTTAAGATCATTAATAAAAATAACTATCTATAATAATCACAGCATTTATTTACCGAAAAATGAGTGAATACTAGTTCAAATGTTATCATTGCATTCACAAATTTTATTGTACACTTATGCCGGTATGCATCATAGTCAATTCGTGTGTTATAATATATAGCTTAACATGTCTTATGTGACACACAAATTTATTATGCATACGGGCATTAGCCTTAGTACTTACTGCAGTGTATAATATGTCGTCTATACGGTTAATAGAAGGCGATTGTTCTACAAAACCTAATAAATACCTATAATATTATTATTAAGTATTTGTAATAGTAATCATTGGAGTATTATTCAATTTTTATTATTTCTGTCGACGTGAGTGTAGATATGAAAATACATTTGTATATAGTTTACCTAAACCATGTAAACTTTTAAAAGTGCTATTTTTTAATTAGGTAAATTGTAAACATGTACCTATTTACAATCATATTTATTTAGTTTTAATTTGATTAAAATCTATGAATTCTAACATGAAATTAATTTTTCTTATAACTTTAATTGAAAATGTTTTTTGTACCAAGATTTAGAACATTATAAGAATTTAAGCTCAATAATATATTTTTAATTTAGAAAAAGAGTCTATTTTAAAAATTAGTAAGTTCCAATTTGGAATAAAAATAATACGATAATTTTCTGTATGGAAACCGTGTAATTATATAATAACTCTATAATTAATGTTATTCTATGCAATATGCATAATAATCGGATAATGGTCAAGTGGGCTCGACACGTTTTTCGGAAACGAAACGAAATGTAATGTGATTATTTAAATTTAACATCGCGTGACAACCAAATATTAGGTTTTTATTACACGATGATGACTTATACCTATATGATTGTGTTCGCCCCATCCCATTGTTTAATGTAATAATTGTACCCCATGCCTTTGAACATTGTCACCCTTTCGGTGCTGCAAAAATCACACTTCAATTGAAGGGGTGCAGCACCAGGGCCATTAATGACGAGACACATTTTAAAATCTCTACCATGTGAAAAAAACCATACAACCGCACTCTCGAGTGTAAAATATAACATGTTAACAAATTTATAATGCATAGTTAATGACAGAGTTCACAAACTAATCTATAAGCTTATGCATTTCAGTATATATACCTTACTAAAACCCGCGGCCAAAATGGTGGGTTACACAAATCTTTATGGTTTTTAAATAATATTATGATAACAATTATAAATATTTTCTTATTGCTCATCACACGTTTATTAATTTATCTACATATTATACTTATCTACAACTTGTCTGTCATACCTCGAAATGGTTATATTACCTATTTATTATTATGGATTTGATTAATTGTTAAAAACCGTTATTACTATATAAAAAAAAAAGTACACGTGTATGCACCAGCAGATTAATTGTGTAGGTACTTAGCTAACTCGCATAGGTTGATTATAATAATATTATGTAATTAAATATTTTGTTTTATTTTGTTTTAAAGAATTGTTACTAACTGGTATCTAGTGGTATGCACTATAATATGGACATTGGACATTTAATGAAGTTATTAGCCGTTATAGGTTCCCACGATGTTAGAAATATATACAGTAATATTAGCACATTTTCTTGGTGCAAAGTTTATAAAGTAAGAGGTATATTAAAGAAAATCTTATGATAGAATGAGTAGAATTAATTATAAATTCTTTAGATTGAGGGTACTACAGGCTGCAGCACAACCATGGTGACTGTAAAGTTTTGTTATGCATTTGGCTTCTTGTGAAACAATATTCGAATTTCGGAAAGAAACTTTTGAACACGCTCCTGGCTCCTGCTGTGTAAATCATAATATTAACCTTCCAAATATAGTTTTGATTTAAGTATTAATTTTGTTTTTTTTAAAAATTGATCATAATGCGCTTTAAAAGCAAGATTGTATTAGTAAATAAAAAATAAAAAAAAAAATTTTAAAAACACACTTTTCCATAAAAACATTTAAAAAAAAATTTTAAAAATTGCACTAAAAAGACAAAAATAATTCTCTGTACTTAAAAATAATGAAAAAATTATTGATGAAAAATTTAAAAGTGTGTGGTGCTCATACACTTGACATATATTCCCAGTCACTATCTTATAAACATGATTGAACAAAGAAGTGTATGTGAGACTTTCCTTGGCTTTTAAATTTTTCATCAGTAAATTTTTCATTATTTTGCTCTTATACTTGACATATACTGCCAGTCACTATCTTATAAACAGGATTGAACAAAGAAGTGTATGTGAGACTTAGCTCGGCTTTTAATGTTTTGTATGATGCACCACACACTTTTAAATTTTTCATCAATAATTTTTTCATTATTTTTAAGTACAGAGAATTATTTTTGTCTTTTTAGTGCAATTTTTAAAATTTTTTTTTAAATGTTTTTATGGAAAAGTGTGTTTTTAAAATTTTTTTTTTTATTTTTTATTTTCTACTTTTTAGTTGAAAGTAAATATTTTTATATCAGAATACCGGTATAATGTTATTTGGTAATAATTACCGTTGTTACCATAGATATTATAATAATGGATAGGACACGCCTATACTTGCTTCGTAAGAGGTTGCGGTTTTTTTTGGGGAAGAGAGAAAGTTCAATATCTGCGAGAGATATTACGGCGACGTCGTGGGGACAATCCTTTTTTTTTTTTTTGGTCCATGTCCTAAAATGACAACGGATTATTGTATTGTCATCCAAGACCAAGGTCTATACCAATTTTCAGAATTTTTCATCTTCAAAAAGTGCCTCAAATCGAGCGCGCAAGATTTGATCACAGACAGACGTGAAACCAAACTTAAGAAAAGTGTTAAAAATCATTTATTATAGTTTTTAAACTAAATTTTTAAATTTATGAAAATATAATGGTTGGATTTTTATGAAATTTACTCTTTATAATATATCTCATCGCCAATAGTGACAATAGTAATTACCGATTAGAAGTTGTTGTAAATATTCTTTTAAGTCTTATAATATTTCTATACTTGTACGTAATTTTTTTTAATTAAAAAGTCACGGAAAGAATTAGCTAAGAACGACGTCGATTTAAGATAACTTCTACGATTTAAAAGTATTTTGTAACAAGAAACCTAGTTTTATAACATGTTGATATACGTTAATATTATAATAAATATGCAAAATTGTTTGGGAGAGGCACGGAGACAAATACCTTGTAAGTCGGTATAGTGTGTGGACACTGGACAATTTAGCTCCAAAAAATAAAGATATAGTCGCGCCAATCATATGGCTGTAACCTTACTTAATAAATAATAATTAAAATTGTTATTGCAATAGTATTTTCACTAATCCCGATCTCTATATAATAATAAACATAATCCGTTCAAGGGTATAACTTATAAAATGATCTTAAATACAATTCCGTATACCGAGTGTATAAACTGAATTAATTAAATGTCCTTGCTTGCGGAGGTCTGATTAAATGTATTTTACCACATTGTCCAATATTTTTATGATATATAAACTACTTTTAGACAAATATGCTGATTTTGTATGTCATGTTGAATTACCAAACAATAAAATTATATTGTTTGGGAAATATAATATTTAGATCAAAAATTTAAATAATAAGTATAAATTAAAACTGAATAATTGGGATTTTATAATTGCATATTTTAGTATATTATTACTAGTATATTAATTTAACTTTCACACAAATAATTAAAAAATATCTAAGTATCGAAGGTATATAAAGTTAGAGATATATAGCAAAACAGATTAAGCTGTATATTTTATGCACGCATTAATAATTAGTTAAATATTTAATTGTATTATATATTTTGTGGTACGACGTGCCGATGTGCTATAGACCCGAACGTCTATTATAGTTGTAAACTGTCTGATAAATGTTTTAAAACACGCGTAACTGAAAAATGTATAATATGTGTATAGAAAATAATCCGTATATAAATTGTTTGATCGATCAATGTGTGTTTTCGGTGGTCTAATGGCCGATATAATTGCGTAAATCCGATGACACATTAATCTCGTTTTTTATTATTTCCGATACGGTCACAAACCGCCCGAAACCGTTAAAAAACGAGCCACCCCCTAAAAATATGTGATGTGTTTTAATTGACATGTACAACGCAGCGCAGGCGATGGCTAAAGATTGCTTGGGTCAACCGATTAATCTGGTATATATATGAGCTAGTTTTAGCGTGTGTGTGTTTTACCGCAAATATTTCTCCATTCATTTTCAGCCCTCTGCTTATATATATAATAATATTATCATGTGTATTATTTCTGATAAACGGCGTCAAATTCATATAATGGACCAGATGTTTTATGCGATAATACTGGAAATTCGTCTCGGCCTTTGGGCGAACACGAGCCATAACTAAAAGGTTTTTGTGCGTATGTGTATTTTTTACTTTGTTATTGAAAACGAGATATTATATTGTACGTAGATGGATTGGCAAATTTTGTGGCAATCGCACGTTTCCGGATGTATAATATAATAATTGGAACAGCTGTTGCCGAATCGAATCGAATGGCTTACCGAGAATTATTAGCTTTGGCCGCGCGTAATGTGTTTGAATTATTTAAAAGTAGCCGCTGAATACAAAGTTGTCGCAGATTACTGCAGCATTAAATACCAAGTATAAAACACCTGTCCGATTTGAACTGTTTGGAAAATAATTTTTATATTATTAGGTTATGTCGTCGGACGATTTTCATAGAAACATTCGTATATTGGTATTATAATTATAATTTATCTATTAATGTCCGGCTCAATCGTTTCAAAATATCAATAATACAGTGGTTAAAATATAATTATGTATTTTTTTATTGGTTAAAGTAAAAATATCCTTTTGTTAGTACTTTTAATATTGATAAGTGAACAAATAGACAATTACTCTATTAGACACTTCAGTAATATAATGATAATTATGGTGGTCCATTATTGTTGAAGACAAAAGCCTTACAAATGTAGGTTATTTCTAAATGAACATCTGCGGTTTACTTTTTTTGTTGGAAACTATTTTCACACACGATCAATTTGTATTAAACTTCTTTTGATTACCGTTTGGATTAATTAGCTTTGATACAAAATATTCATATCAAGATAGCACGTTTAATAGCCATACGCTACAAGATTATAAGATATATTATATTAGACAGAAATCGTTGGATCATTCACCTTATTACAGTATGTGGTTTTCTCCTATATATGGATCCAAAAGTTCATCGAGAAGTTTAAAGTTAACTAGAAACAAGTACATATTTTATGGACATGTATAACTTACATAATAATATATAATAATAAATACCTACCTAGGTAGTTATTAAACTTTGATAGACAATGTTATATTATATTATTGCGTCATTTTAATAAAACATAAATGTTATGCACGTTATACTGTTATATTATTTTAATGTCGGGTGAAAGATTTAAAATCGTCTAATAGTTTATAACTATTTTACCATCTATCTCTTTATTTGAGGTTGCCTAACATATATTTTCAATTTATTTTATTTTATTTTTATTTCCATACCACTATAATATTAATAATACGGCGTTTTTGTTATGTTTCTATTTCAATACACTTATAATTATAGGTCAAAACCAAAATGCATTATGTATGGCAAACATTGCATTGTGTATATTATATTATACAGATACGTAATCTGTGTACAAAATATCCCGTTTACGTCGTATTATAATGGTAGCTATTACACGTATTATAACCAGTAGGAACACTCCAGAATTAGATATAGCCTTATGAGCACCCATTACCAAACTACAATAATAAGCGATAATGAGTGGGTTGCAGCATCAGATTTTAAATTGAAAGCCCAACACTGGGATATATAATATGATAGAGGATATTATGTTCGCTCGAGTATGCTGGTATGTCTGAAACAATGACAACAATTCATTCGAGTGTTCAGCGTACACAATATATTATAAACCTTCATCAGATACAAATTTTGTTTGGGGTTGAAACTAAATCATCGTCGGCGATATAAACACTGTGTGTCACTAACATTATTCGTTTTGATGTGCACAATCGAATGGGTTTTCGTTAGACGGCGTCCACGGTATACGTATGAAATATGCATTTTATATTGTAATATTATTACATAAAATAATAACGTTTAATTAAAATTATTATAGCTAAATAAATTACGTTATGTAAATTAATTATTTTAATTTTTAATCTTCAAAATGTAAAACCATTGAACTATTTTGTTAGGTTAGGTTAATTAGGTTTAATTACTAATAACAAAATAATTCAATGGTTTTATATTTTTAAGAATAAAAACAATTAATTTATGTAGGTAACGTAATTTAGTTACCTATAATAATTGTCTTTAACGTTATTATTTTAAGTGTTGTTCGTGGCCTGTTATACCTTATTGACTTATTGTGCAGTACTGTGTATAGTAGAGATGTATATTATAATTTATTTGGAACAAAATGTCCATTGATGACTGTGAATTATTTTGATTATAGTATAATATTATAGTGTTAACATTTATATCAATGCAATTTTAATATTCTAAAAGACAATGACTTTTCTGGAGTATTTTAATTCAGAATATTATCAGTCGTAGCGTTATCTACGACTACGAGTGTTTAAGACTTTAAGGGCGTACAAATATAAATGTTGCTTTGAGTGTTAAATAACAGAATATGTTTAATCCATTCGGTGGTTAAATTGTATAATTTTACCACTTGATAATTCTCAGTGTAATTATCGCTTTAATATATTCTTACACAAATGTACACCGTCTAAATTAATTGCCAGAAACAAGGTTTAGTTAGACAGTAGCTTATAGTAGGTACCATTAAATGTTGTAAGTTATTTTCTATTTAATATATTTATACATTTACATAATACATAGTAACAACCCACTTATTAATTATTGGTATTTCAATTTTGATTTGGTTGAATCAAGTGATGTTCATGTGTTCATGACTATCAAACAGATTGAAAGTATGTCACATAGTTATTATACATACATAATATACATGATAATAATTTATAGGTAGAATATTCATTGATCTAAAACCCTCCTTAATCAAAAATCCGATAAAAAGTATAATAGGTGTGATATTAATATTAAACACTTATTTAATTAAGTTAATTTTATTTCTTTGATATTATAATGTTGTCTACAACGTCCAATTTAGGCGAATATAAATTGCTATTATATTATGTACCCAAATATCCAACAGTATACTACCTATAATAATATATTTGACTGGAATATAATTGTGATTAAATGTTGGCAGAAATGTTTTGTATGCTGCATGTGTGGTCGGTAATTTATTTCATTGATATTTCTGTTTAATATTTAATTTTTAAATAAACTGGTTCAACCGGCGAAGTTAATTATTTTCTAGTCTTAACCGATTTTAACAAAATGTTTTATTTAACATACCCATCATAATATAGAACCTATTTAACAGATATGATAATTAATATACTTAATGAATAGATTAGGTATTTTAATTTTATTATCATATCCCTTGATTGGATTCACCTATAAGATAATATTATTGAATGTATAAATATTTTAATATAAACCCTAGAATTAAATTTAAGTGTATCTACGATTTTCTTATTTTTTGGTTCGATATAAATGTCTGATTTTGTTATGTATTATGTTTATACCTACCAGCTATTGTTAATATATATTTTTATTATTATTTATCATTTTAATTTTAATATAGTAAATTACTAATTTAATTTTACTGAAAATCGGCCCAATACGTCACATGCAATAATAACGTGCTATTGAAAATAAACTGTATACGTTCTAGTAACTTTACCAAGGTAACAAGTATATTATTTTTGTATAAATGATTATGAATACTATGGTTGTTTAAAAATCTGTTGCAACTATTAAATTGTTCAACATCGATTTTATTGAGACGTTCCAAAATTTTAAAATAGCTTACATCGAAACGCCATTTTTAAACCAATTGTTTTAAATTAGGTATTATTATTTATTACTAATATTTTGGACGTGTAGAGAAGGTTGGTAAAATCTGTAACCAATCGTAAAATAGTTCTCTACTTTAATATTGAATTACATTTATTATTCATATATATAATATTATAAGCTATATAGCCTATGCCCTATAGGTATTAAGTATTAATATGTATTTTCATCCATTATAAATAAATATAGAAAATGTTTTCTAAAGTACTTTTATTTTTATTCCATTAGGTACCTATATGTATATATATATACTTATGATTTTTTTACATTAAAAAACTAATCATATATGTACTACAGCTACAATTTATCATTAAATAATTTGAATAAGACTGTTTCAAATATATACAATTTATGATATCGAGTTTACCGATCAAACTGGTTTCGACTGTTATTTATTTAAATTCTAAAATACAAAATTAAACTCATTTAATAATATTAACAATTCTAAATTTGTAGAGGACGCACTATATAATTAAGTCGTTTTTTACAGTGGGTATGGCCATTGCTTGTATTATGGAAACTTCTAAAATGTGGTGTGTTGTGACAACTTTTTTTTTACTTACGTAGGTATACAATTCAACTTTTATAAAAATACCTCTATTAATATAAAATATATAATACACATTATACGCATAATAGAATATTTGTTGGGCATCGTATGATTTTATGGGTATTTTGTATTTTGTTAGTAATATCCCCGCCGGCTTTTTGGGGTGTTGTGTTAAGATTTTGGACAAAATAATTTAAAGTCGTTAATAATTATTGTTTATACATACCTATATGAAACGTGATAATTATTTTTTACTGGGTTCTCGCTGCAATTTTTGATCAAAAGATAAGTCGTAATAACTATAAAATATCGGCTATAAAAAATATGTAGGATACCTATATTATATTATATTATATAATATAGAACTAATAATAATTGAAGTTAGTGTTAATTTAGTAAGTGTACTTATAATTCAATACTTAAAAATGGTATTAAATATATTATAATATATGAAATCACTAAGCGATATAAGTTCCGGAAAAATATTACCATGTAGGTAGGTGATGTAATTAATTAGTTTTATAGGTTTACATGAATAAAAAAACCTGAGTGTGTTTGATTTGTATTTTGAAATGGTATACCTATAATGTTAAAACCGAAGCCACGCAGTCTGTTATAGGTATCGGTTATGGTCTATGTATACCATATATATATAGGTACATGAGAGGTATAATATAATAATAATTGTATACACATGTATTATTATAACTACTGTAAACGGGCGGATTTGTAAACAATATGTGGTTTACGATGATGATATAAATGGAAGGGGGGCAAGTACATAGGGGGCACAATTCGGCACATAATATTATTATAATAGTATACCTATACGCTGTAATCCGTTTACCGCAATAACTGATTTTAACGCATATTTTGTAATAAGTATATAAATATTTTCGTGAGTGAGCAATATGAAATCCACGGGGTTGCCTCCCAGGTCCTGATTTTTGTCCCCTGCACCCCCTACACCGCGTGGGCCACCCGACCGCCGTCGCCCACAACAATATGATTACAATCCGTCATTATAGTCGTGTACAATATTATTATATAATATTATGCGTAATATATTGGTAGGTACGCGTATTATATGTATCAATTAATTAAATCTGATCTGCTCGGCTTATTAGTCAGATATATATTATGCGGTTGCGGGAAACCGGGTTTTTTTTCGTACGATGTTTTTTATAATTTTTTTAACGACCAAACTGCCGTAATGCATCACGAACGAATTACCAAAATACTACCATAAACGCGCGCCACAGCTAGTGTTATAATATGTGTCCAATAATGTTCCCGTAAAATTTAACGATCCATACAAATATAACTATATATACTATTATTGCTATTATTATTATTATTTTTTTTTTATCGAAATACGATTTTGATATTATTATATAGTTTTGTTTCAACGGTCCAGCCCCGGGCGTAGATCCTAATATAATAATCGCCTCCGCGTGTCCAAATTATAGGGTTATGCGCTCATACAACAGCGCAACATAACAATAATAATAATAATAATAATAATCGATAGACCGATCGGTCGGTCGCCTACAAATAATCACAAAACGTTATAGGTAGGCTTTAACCGATTGTATGTGCCTACCCGTCTGCAGGCTGTGCAATGTACATTATAAATGGACGGCGGGCGACAATAAGTCGCATTGTCGGTTTGTTATTTATTTTTGTAATTATTTTTTTTTTCATGAAAATAAGAGAAAAAAAATTGTGATTTTTTTTCATTCCACGTCTATAATGGAATAGTGTAGCTACAGTTTACCTCTATATAATATTATATACGTATACAGATTTGACCGAACATTGTAATCGTTATCTGACGTAGTCGACGTGAAAATAGTATAAGTACTATGCGTATAGAAGTATAAAAAGTATATTGTGCATAGATACCTGCAAACCCAAGACGGTGGTCAATGTAATAATAATAATAATAATAATAAAAAAAAATATACAAAAAACATTTTTGATAAACGGTGACGACGAATATTGTGCGGTGATGGCGTATATCGACACAATGAAAAATTAAAAGAAAAATAACGCGTAGCGCGTGACAAATTCAATCGATAAGAACAACAACTATAATATAGGTACCTATAATATTATAATATTATATTATTATTATATACCTATTTACGAGGTTTTGTAGTTTTGTATCTGTGCTGCAGGTATATAATACGTCAAGACTATAATATTATGTATATAGATACAACTGCACTTAAAAGTAATTACTGCCATCGAGTACAATAATGATAATTGCCGGTAGCGACTCCATAGCGGTACTACTGCGCAGTCTCATCGTCATTGACCATTGTACCAAGTATTTTGTCTTTTTTTGCTGTCCCATTTTACCGCGTGTAAATGGCCAGAAATCATCAAATGTCATTTTTTTTTCCATTCATTCGCCTGGAACGTGTGGAAGTTATGCAAATATTATCGAATTCCGTTTAATCGATTAATATACGCTGTTTATATATATTATATAGTTGTGTGTGTAGGTATGTGTGTGTTATTATAAAACGCAGAGACGTGAAATGTTTTGTTTTTCGTGAGCTTCCTTTTTTTATGCCACAAACAATAATAATATTCGTTTTTGCGTTACAGTATATATAGAGCGTTATACGGCAGTCATTTTTGTATAAAAATATACGTGTGCATAATAATATAATATGCGGATTTGTATTTAAATGCGGACCACCACTGTGTCGTTGGAAAATCGGAACGGGACCGATCTGACAGTGCCGGCGACAGGGCGTCTGTGGCGACTTAGCCTTTTGCGGTTATTTTGCGGGAGACTTTCAGGACCTGTCAAATAATGCTCACAATAACACCCCTCGCGCGGGGACTCCACCATCACGTCAATGGACGGGAGGGGGGGGGGCGTGAGGTTTTATTTTATTTATTTTTTTAAATATTTAATACGGCTCATGGAGGATAATGTCAAACGGCCGCCGCGCCGTCGACGACGCCGATTCATCATTTGCCGGCAAAAGAATCTTTTTTATAACGCCACGTCCTCTTGTCTGCGCACCGTTTCAATATGATGCAAATTTTCAATGTGAATCGCATGACACGCGCGCTACAATGGTTTGAATGACAGCGGGGATATCGAGAGACGAAGATATTCAATTTTTTTTTTTTTTTACTTGTTCGTGACGCTTCAAAATGTACAAGAGACTCGTGTATACAGGCACGTATTTCGAGCACCCTCTTTGCCACCAAGTTCCGGGTTTGGCGGCTGTTGTTAAATCATTTTTGAACTAGGAAAAAAAATATATTAATAATAGGAATAACTAATAATAATAATAAATAAATAACTATGTACGTTGAACGTTACACATATATTATGTTCGAATATAATAGATGTTTTTTTATTTTTTTTAATGTTCTTGTAACAAAAACATATTCAACCATAAGTTATTAATAAGGTATATTATGTTATTTTCTTTTAGACTATGAGCAAAGTGAGGAATGTTGTCGTTTTACATATTTGATGGCTTTCTTTTTTTTTCCAGTGAAAAAGTTCTGAAAATGCCATTTAATAGAAATTGGATCTATTCGGTAGGTAGGTAGGTTAGGTTAGGTTAGGTATGTATATATATATAGATATGGACCATACCGGATGGTACATATTGTGAATACTTCGAGCAGCCCATTTTCGATTTTCTCTGCAATTGTGAATTGTTTACGTATCGTGAAACATACAATAACCGTAAAAAAATACACTGTTTCAGCAAGCTCTGTTTTGTTTATTATTTATTGATATTAACAACACACCATTATACTATAATATCGAGTTGAGTGATGATACAATTAGTGTTTAACAGCTACTTTTAATACTATCCAGCTTCGTCGACAGGCTATCCAAATCTACCTCCGATACAATTTTCAATTTTGCTGAATTACCTTGGACCGATTTTACCCCAATACTATATACGTCGTCACACTGTCAGCCTTTGGTCCAACTACTGGAATAACCTGGTAGCCAACTTTGCATACAAATATAAAACTATTGTCCCCATTAGTATTATAGGTACGTCTATTATTATTATTCTTATTCTTATTCTTATTATTATTATTACTATTAGAGTTTAGGTTAATTTAAGCGTTGATTATAAATATGTTTCTATACTAGTTTTTTTTTTATAAATTGTCATTTTTCCTTGGACTCAACAATATAATATGTATTAGGTCTTTGAACTCTTTGGCACAACAATGTATATATAAAATACACGAGTCTCCTCCCATAACATGTTCACCACCGACATCAAAAGAATGTCAACATTATTAATTATTTGTAAATTGTAATTATACTTAATCACGTTAGTGAATTTAGATATGTTAACTGCTATTTTTCGATTATTGCAACGAATAAAAATACACATATATATATGTTATACACATAATAATATAGAAGTATGTATAGATAAATGCATATAATAAGCAGCGACTGTATATAATAGTTTTTATTTTACATAAACGCTCACTAGTTTTGCACGAGTCCAAAGCAAACTAACGTGGTTTTCAAATTTAATTATAGCCTACAGTTTTCGTAGAATGCTTTTAGATCACAACTTGGTAATGCGTTATCAATCATTTCTACCTGTTAGTTTTAACCAATACGCCCAGGGCCAGTATTGTGTTATTATCGACATTTACAGTCTACACAGATTTTTATTACCCTCCAAACGTTTAACCGGTAAACCGATTTACGTGTAAAAAAATTACCACCATATTTGGATTATACCTACTATTTAGACATCCGCTACCTCCGTACAGAATCTTGTCTTCCACAATTGCCTTAAAAGTCTCAAAGTTAAATTACCGGATTGTATTGCTATACGGCCGTAATATCATTACATTAATATAATAACAATATATTTTACTACAAGAATCCGCATAAATTCATAACTACAACATTATAATAGGTATGAGAAAAACATCATTAAAGTAGGTACCTACCTATAATCATAAGGCATAATATGGTTAAATCATAACGCAGGTATTATAGTCTTTAAACATAAACCATCGATCGACAATAATATTGTATGTATTTCTATAGTATAGGTAGGTTAAAAAAACACAATTTCCTTCTATATGTATGTTAACTTACCTAATGGTAGCATATATTTATGATACATTTTAATTCGTTCAAAATGTTCACATAAAAAGTCGGTAAAAGTATTAAATAATAGGGGCCATTTTTTATTTTTGTTTAATGAGATTGTAATATTATTTTTGTTAATACAATAATTTATCCTATATTATGAATTATGATCTATTGTGAGCTGAAGTAGAATATAGTTTTAGTGGATGTTGTGCATTATAAAGAATTTCATAGGTAGTACTATATTATATCGATACAACACCATAAAAACAATGAGCTCACTTTATATAAAATCAGAAAAAATAAAAAACATTTATAATTATTATAATATTTTGTAAATGCTCTTCAAGTGCATATCTACAAGCTGCCTTTTTTCTTATACGATACTTTTATTGTCGCCAACGACTTTAATTCTCCGGTGTGTGTTTTATTATATCGTTCATCTATAACGCATCAAATCACTAACCCTGTTTTGTTTCTTATTTCTAAAACCGCGCGCAGTATAATAGGTAATGTATGGTATAAGAGGCGGGAGCGTACCATATAAAAACAGTGGTGATAAGAAATGATCATAACACGCGGTATGATTGCTCAATAAAGTGTTTTGGGGGAGGGAAAATAGGGATGTACAAATAAAAATATAAAAGGGCATCACAGCCGCGGTGGAAAAACGAAAGAAAGCGTTTTCAATTTATTATATTCGGTATACATAAAATATACTGAAATAATATACTCAAAGGCGAGTATAACGCGTTATATTGTCGCTAAGTCGATGATACTTATTTTGATAGTCTCAATATACGTGTGTATATATATTTCCCTCTGCCTCGCTTTTTTTCTCCGGACACACACACACACATACATATACACCCGCAACTATATACACATATATATATACCTAATATGTTCGTTTATATATGTATGTTTTTTTATCGCTCCATGACTTCCCGTTCTCTCGGTAAACAGCCATAAGTTATACTCCACAGACTTTACACGTTTTCCGTATTAGCCCCAACGGTATCGATTACGTTTTTATATTGGTAACCGTCGTATTCGTTGAAAGTATGAGAGAAAATATACACACTCACGAGAAACGGGGTGAAGTATGTATATAAAAAAAATAAAACTAGCACTTTATGGACTCTAAAAACAATTCTATCGACCAAATCCTCTGCTAACGTACATTCGGAGTTTGTGAAAATATTATGTCGTTTATATCTAGCGTGTAAGTCTTATACAAACATATTATTATTGTACTGACCGTATATACAATAATAACGCCATCACTCAAGAGCAAAACAAATGTATAGTAATATACAATATTATACCTACAATATATGAGAATGGTATATAATATAGCTGGTATAGCTGGTTTCTAGGTTTCTAGGTTTCTATGGTAGTATATTATATCATGCATATTTTACCATTCAACCCATTATTATGACATTCAATAAAATCGTTATTAATCATAACATTATAATATAACATTAAGTACATCAATATCGGTTTTAATTATTTAGAGATATAGCTGGTATTTCTTAATATAATATATGCATACATAGTCACTTAGATACCTACATAAGATTATAAGATGAGTGGAATTATTGTTTTTTCGTAGGCAAGGAATAAAAAATGTAAAATTATTGTATTTTATTGCATATTATGTGTAACGATTCGAAGTAAAGACGTAATGAATTATAAGTAAACACTTGTATGCTTATTTACTACTTATATAATATATGAACATGCATGACAAACATATATTATGTCCACCGCAATGATTAGTAAACTGCATTCTGCACATTATTTTATGCGAAACTTTTTTAAATTTATGTATTCATAATTTTTTTAATATAAATATATTATAATACATATTATGGCCGTATGTATAAGGTGTTATGTGTAATAAGTATTTTAGTTACAATGGGTAAACAAGTCCAAGATATTTGAGTAAACACAGATTTATCGGGCATTGAATAATAATTTAATTTTGTGTCCATTATATTATGTTTCAAAGGCCCGCAGTAAGTACAACACGTTTGAAGTTAATTTTACTTTACGCGATTAAACACTGCAGTGCACTCGCCATGTAATTATAAATACGAAATAGCCTGTTATTGGGAAAGTTATGGTTGTTGCTGAGTAGGTATCTGTTAGTTTGTGTATTAGGTACTAACTATAATTCATTAAAACGTATTGTGCGCTGCTGATCCCGTAGGTAGGTACCAAATTGAAAATCCAGTTTTACTCTCCGAAGTTTACGGCAGTAAACAAACTCGGGTTGTTCGTAAATAACATATGTTAAGTCATGTAATACAATTATCAAAGTATTCCAAGTATCATGTTATATATTATACTATAGGTAGGTACCTACAGTATGTCGTATACTTTTAATATTATCATTCAAATAATAATTTTGCAACAATAGCGCTGTGAAAGCTGATGTATAATTACCCGCTCCTGCCGTCCTACTAATTGTGATATACCTAAAGCAGTGAAAAGAGAAGGAAATCGAGTTGATTGCTGTGAATAAAATATGAGATAATAATATCCGATGATTGAAAAATATGGGAAGTCAGATATGCCTGACATAATATTATTACTATAGCTCAATGATTATAATATTTATTTTTACAATCGTAAAACGTAGACATTTAAAATAATATACCTACCTATCTCTCATAATAATTGTTTTAGTTTTTACATTTTAGTGATGATTAAAAAAAAACAACATTACACTTTTATTTTATGCAAAAACGTCTAAAAAGTTAATATTTGTTGGTTACACCTAAAAAACGGGTAGCAGGTGTTGGTCTATAATATACCGATTGTTGTTAGTATGTAATTACATATTTTTTTAACTTTATTATTATTGTTTTTATTACAACCATTCAACCGTTTTCCCTTCAAATTATCCTCCTACTTTATTAAATTAAATTTAGATTGCTTTAGGTACTTCTTTCGGTTTCCATAGAGATTCTTTGGACATAATATTATAATAATATTGTATTTTATGAGTTCACACTGATCGGTATATTATTAAGGAACTTATCTCCAGACTAATTTTAAAAGGTTTTAACGCGATTAACTTACTTATATTTATTGGTATTTAAAAAATGATTAATTACTTTATCAAAAACTTTTATTTTTATTATAAATTTAGGTATAACGGTGTTTTTATTCTGAAACAATATAACCCTTTTGAACCTATTACTTTTTACATCGCATCGTTCTAATACGATCTGTAAGCAATATAATTATAAATGTTATAATTATTTTCTAACTTTGAACTATAATTTAGTGTAAAAGTGAGCCAATAATAAATGTAGGTATTTAATATTTTTTTCGAAATAAGGCACATAATATTCAGTAATTGTAGCTATTTTTGTAATGCTGTCGTTTGCTTATGTTACAAAGTAGGTACAATGTACATATAATAATTATTATATTAAATTTCTAAAGTATTTATTATGGTCACTTATGCACTTGTCATAATAATTTATCGTCGAAACTTACAAAAATAAATTAGTATATTAGAATCTTGTCCATCATTATGTTAGTCTATAATTATGTAGACTATGAAGTGTATTATAATATTCATTCGTTACGAGTATGTGTGATATTGTATTTGTTTAGGCATAAAAATACCAATATACATCGAAATTAATATAACTTAGGACTAAGTCTAACTCTGGCCGCTGCACGTACATATATATAGTTGTAACTTGTCACACTAAATAAAAGTGTAATATGGCTTAACATTAAACAATTCGAATAATTACAGTGTAAGCAAGTAATCTATAATAGGTATAGATACATTTTTGCAAGGGCAATTCAATCGAAAAAAAACACAATAGACAAGAACTCAACAACAATCAACAATAAATGTATTATTATTGTACACATAATAATATATCTATATACAATTTACAAAGACTTATTCCTCTCGTTATTATCAAGATATTATACAGTTGGTCCAATAATATTATTACTGTATATTGTCAGTATAATAAAAAATAAAAATTAGTAATTGATTATAGATTCTCTAGTTTCAACAATATGAGGGGACCTACATCAGTGGTAAATTGGGCTGAAATATTATTATTATTAATTGTTAATTATTGTCATCACAATAATCTTTATATATAAAAATGAATGTGTGTGTGTGTGTTCTTTATGCATTCCTAAACGACTGGACCGATTGCGATGAAATTTGCTACAGAAATAGATTAGACCTCTGGGAAGAAGATAGGCTAATTAAAAAAGATATTAGAGGTCCAACCCAGAGAGGTGCTCAAACGGGGATTTTGAGATTGACGATGGAAATGTTTGTAAAAGGTTGCTATTGGTTTTAATAATAATTAATAAGTATTATTATTAAGTCAGTACGCCTGTTGCCTGTTGGTGCAGTGGCACTCTTATGTATTTTGGTACAGAATGTCTCAAGTTCGAACCACGATTTCGGTGGACCAATTGTTCGCATTGTTTTTTCTTATTTTTCTTCATGATCTATACATACGGATGATTGGTTTTTTTTTTCTTCATCGGGTTTTAGTACGGTTGGTTAGGTTGGGATTTTGTATTAATTGATTGTATTAATCCGCCATAGGTTGAATTAAGTAAAAACGCAAAATTGGTATAACTCTGATATTTTAGTGTTAAATTATATACTTACGTACACGCACCACGTGGGGTCCGCGATCTACTGCAGGTAGATTGCCTGCCTACCTGTTAATATACTACTCGCATAATCACAAGCGAATCTCACGGACAATGCCGGTCGGGATAGCTATAAATTAAAATATCATATAATTTACACTTAAAAAGATATTGCTTCCCCACCATGTTACACCCAAAAGGAATTGAACAATCACAATTTTTATCGGGCAACGCCGGGTAATTCAGCTATATGCAACCTAGCAATAACAAAGCATTGCCGGGTCAGCTAGTATATTATATTGTATTAATATAATAATAATATAATATTTTAAGAACGTTCCATTTGTATTCTGGCCAAATAAATAATAACAATTATTATTACATTCTTGTACACACACATATAACCTATGTATGATAAAGGTGCTTACTTGCACTAATCAAACAAATTGGACGATTTCGGATTGTTGTAGGCATCATGTGAACAACATTCGAAATATTGTATTTAATGGCCAGGTATAAACGAATAATATTCTTATATATATACTTTGTACATAAAGGAATAATAGCGTGTGTATATACAAATATTATGTAAATTTGAAGTTATTACCCCGCAAAAACTGCCGTGGCGTTTTCTAGACGGCTCACGGCTAAATCTTGTTTTTAACATATTTTTAACCGATAATTATTATTAATCCATCGAATATTTTTTTATATTTCCATTTGTAATGCGTTCGTATTCTTTAGATGAATATAAAGCATTTAAAATATTTATCGTAGATAGGTCATCCATGAAATTACGGAGAATTTACTGTCGAGTAATGTGCATACTGCAGCATATACCTACCTATTATAATAATAGCGAACAGAACAGTGGTTATATTTAAAAAGTATTCAATTTGTTGAGAAATTTTCTCTTTGGAAAATGTAAGGTATGTACATGCAATATTCTAACACTTTATAATGCTATATTTTTGATATATGTTTGTTTGTTAGAGAATTGTAGGTCTAATTATATAGCAGTATTTTTTTTATATTGATTTTGAAATAGTAACCTAAAGGTTTTTAGTTTTAGGATATACAGAAAACTATTTCTATGCATTTCTTGAAGCATAAATATCGAATATTGAGCGAATCGTTACTTTATTTATTAACATTTAAAGTTTATAGATAAAAGGAGTGAAGTTCCAATTTTGAATGTTAGAATTTCATGTAGCCCCATGCAGGTACCTTTCTTAAGTTTGGAAAAATTATATCTTTTTGCAAAACTGTATCTACGTTATTTCAGTGTCAATTCCAGTGAGTATATATTATTTTGTGACGTATAATCCCTATAACATAGGTAGTATAATATTTTGAAAATAAAATAATTTAGTTGTGGACAGTATTGACGTCTGACGATGCATCTGTTTTCTCTTAATGATTTCTCTTAATAATATTTATGTAGATTTGAGACTAAAATACTTTAACTGTTCATATTATAAGAAATATATAGTTTAATAGTTTTTGATACATATTTTTCTGTGAAAATAACAGTTGAGAAATTACGATTTTAATTAAAAGTTAACCAAAAGGCAGTTGAAAAGAACAAAAATCTAATCGATTGGGTGGGTACTAAAAAGGTTCAATGTAATTTAAAGTTCTTCATTTTTTATGCACGTTGTGTAGAAAACAGATTTTTTGCGTTTGATTGTACTGGAATATGAAAGAAAAATAACTTTTTCCCACAGGGGTTTTTTAAACAAAGCATTAATATTGATACAAATTAAAAATAACGCTTTGAACAATTACTATTAATTATTAGAGTATTTAATGTTAAACGTTACACATTTTAAATCACACACATGTTATGCAAATATTTTCTCGGACTTGAATCAATTAATAGTGATAGAAATTTATATCAAAAAACGATTTTTTCAACGAAAATTTAAATTTACAATACATCATCGGGTCACTGTGAATTGTGTCCCATTTAAAATTTTTATGTAAATTGCAGCCCAGATATATTTTGTATATACCTATGTAAGTTGTGAAGTTACTATTTGTTAATGATTCGTAAATAACGTTTAGGGGTATTTTTGTAAAACCAATATTGCCCTTCCATTTTTCACGGGAAGTATGATTGTACTAATATTGACATGGATAAAAATATTGTTTTGCGGTTCATAATTAAACACGTACTATTAAAATATAGTTATTAACTGGTAAACAATTTATTATTGGCATGAATCTATGATAATTCTCGCACAAAGCCTAAACGAATAATTTATTTTATTTGCAATTCTTTCATTTCTTAATTTCTATATGTATCTTTTTCTATAAGTTTTCTACTTTTTTTTCCCGAGTTTTCAAACTAATAAAATATGATCACTTTGCATGTGAGACTTTGCATGCAAACGTTTCAAAAATAACCGAACCGCAATTTATGCAATAAATTACTACCTACTTAAGATTATCAATAAGAATATTATTAACTTCTGTTTCTAGTTTCAACGCATCGCCTGTTTGAAAAAATCGTAAAAATTCCGTAACATCAAAATTCATACAACTATAGTTTAATATTAATTTTAGTTGGTTGGTAGGTGGATAGGTAGTTAAGTAGCTATGTAGGTAGGTACCTATATAGTATATAGAATATACTATATTACTGTATATAGTTACATGCAAATTGTTCGTTGCGTTTTACAGCATTCGTAACAGTAGACATGTAATTCATCTATATTGATGAACCACGCCTTCATTTAATTGTTATTAGAATCACATGATAAAATATGTAAAAAAAATTACACGTTTTATCCTATAAACAAATTATAATTTACTCGGTGAGTACTGAGTAGGTACCTGTATACAAAAAAAATTAATGCTATCCTGCTGCAGTCGTGTTACCTATAGCCTTAATTGTGTTATTTACACATATTCATAAAATATTTCATTTAATTTGCCTTTTTTTGTTTTTGTGCATTCATTATTTTCAACTTAAATACAACGGACTTCTTACGGGAAATGATAATCTTGTATTGTACATTCACGGTAGTATAAACTATATTATAATGTAATTTTTAGTGGATAATAATATAGTATGTACCATATATAGTATATAAATATAATACACACATATTGTATTATTATATAAATTCCAGACAGGATATTATAGTACAATGTTGGCCACTTGTCTCGCTTCGTTCACCTCATGGCGGGATAGTGGAATGATGTGAAATTAAATCTTAAACCAAACGTAAACAATAACTTCAAATTTCCAGTAAAACGATTTTGAGTCGAACTCGAGTTTACTAAAATGTTTGATGCCTGTATCCATATATCTTTTAATTATTCGTCTTTTATTATATACATGAACGTTTAGTCGGAAAAGTGTCGAGTAGTTGTGAAATTAACAAAAACATCATGCGAACTGTTTGCAAATACTCTTACAGTGCTGTCAATTGCAAATTATTATGGTTATATATCTATTTGTTGTAATATTATATCAATTGAACCTGTGTAAATATTATAATATACGCGTATGTATATGCTTGAAAACTGACGAATTTATAATACTTTATTATAATATAGTGTATGCTTGGCTTATAATAAAATAGGATTTTATCGAGCAGAGAGATGTGTATGTGTATCTTATTAACTATATACTTGAAAAAGGCCTGCGGGTATAAATCGTGTTCATTTATAGCGACAAAAATACTATAATTGTTTGTCTGACGATGACTATTAGGCCGTGTACACATATAGTGTATAGTAGTGCATAGTAGTGCATACATTAAAAAATATTCGTATATACAGTATAATATATTCAAATCGGCGTCCTGTGCGGCTGTGCAGTATTACTGCAGCTCTCATATTCGTCTGTGAAACTACTCGATGCTGCGTCAAAAGAATAATAATAATGTAATAGTAAAAGAAAAAAACGCTTTTCGGGGGCGGAAAATATTAGGGTCGTGAAATCGGTTGTATAATGTAGCGGGGCGACGACGGAAGATAAGTGCTCAGCATACGCGTTCTCCACGTGTTTTGTAAAAGCCGTGCTTGTGCCATTTATATATAATGTATATATATACCCGACTCGGTCGCATAATGGCCCAAAATTGTTGTGCTAAATGCCATTACTGCCGCGATATGTGTGTGGAGTGTATCACGTATTTCATATTATTTTAATGGGTACAAAAAAGCCAAAATCCATAGCACATATAGGTTTTCAATATTTTTTTTATTTCATCATCTTTGTATTTATTTTTGACGTCTTTTTTTATAGACTAGGTATATAAATCATTACAAACCTTTGGTATTTTTGTATATGTGTGCAGTTTACAACATAACAACTATTTTAGAAACAGTTTTTTCTCTTTTATAGTTTTTTTATTTTCAAATAAACAATATTATACAATACTAAAGTAGAACAGGTAGGTAATGTCAACATGTTCGTGCACTATAACTCCATCTGCTGCAGGGATCCCTCACAATTTCAGCATAGAGTTAATATTTTTTATCATGATCTTTTTGTTGATGAAATGCGATACTTAAGTAGACACATGTATTTTATGTTGTCGGTTTTTTTTTTTATGAATTTTAGTGGTTGACCTGACTTTCTGTGAGTAAAAAAAATTGTAGTATCATAACATTTTTGATGTTACCTTTATATTATTTGTATGCACAATAACGTGTATAATATTTACATTTCGTTAATCGACCATTTTTGAGTTCCTATACTGACAATTATTATATTTGAATGATATTTTTAGTATTTGAAAATACATAAAAATACACAGTAGTTAAAAATTGTATGATTTACCAATCACATGTATTTAAGTATTTTGTTTATTTTATGTTAATCACAATATGTTTTAAAATATTTTTGACGTCCTAAACTTAACAATTTAGTTAAACAAAATCTAGTTTCAGTCCTAATATCTGTCATATCATTTAGTTTTAAACCATTGGTCCATTAAAATATTCTCCTGATATGTTATAATATACGTATATTATACATTATTACCTATATTCTATGTCCTCTGCAGGATCTTTATAGTTTTATTGAAGAACATTAATCAATACTATTATATGTATCGTTCTCTAAGAATCATATTTTGAAATGGTAATTACTGGCAAAATGTGTAAGTTCTTTTTGAGTGATGAGTGAAGCGAGGAATGATCATTGCAAGATTTATTCAATATATTATATTGATCAAGTTTTTATGTAAAAATGTCATCAAGTACCATTGTAAAAATAGGGAGTTTTATGTGATTGTTACTATGATTTTTAAGTTACCTCGTAATTTTTATATCAAGGTATGAAAAACAATGTTATTTACGATAACACTAATTCATAGTAAAATAACTAGCCTAATATAGACTTAATTTTTTTTCTTTAAAAATAGATTTTATTCGTTTTGGTACCCATAAGCGAAAAACCATTAAAATTTTCAAGGGGGGCTAACATTGTTAACATCAATGTGAGTGGGGAGGCTTCGATCCTACAGAACTAAAAAGAAGGGGGCTTGTAGAACTTGGGGGGGGGGTCTAAGCCCCCTCAAGCCCTCGATTTCCACCAATGTTAGTACTTCTTCCAGGAGCATAGATTATTGTATACCTACCTATAAAAATCAATTATAGATTATGTATAAATAATAATATATTATAGGATGGCATCATACACAAATGCGAATAATTTGAGATGATATTATAAAACATTTAATACATAAGGTTGTCTACGCATGATTCAAAATCATAATAAATCGGTAAATATCCATCTATTTTTTAAAGGTTAAAAATTTAAAGTTTTTATTATGACTATCCACAATTCCTAATTAATATAATAAAATCTGTAATTTTGGAATTAAATCTTAACATTTTGTTGGTAATTAATTTTATTACATAATTTTGTGTCTCGAACATCTTAAAAATGTTGAAACTTATTCAAAATCATGATATATCGTTTTATTTTAGGTTTCTTGTCAAGGTATTCGGGTGTAAATACTTTAAAGTTTAAATTTAATTACAAAAAGTTATATCCGTATAATATTTATTAGTTATAATTAACCACTATACAGTATAGGTACATACTATGTATTGTATTTTATATAATATTATCTTATTCAATAAACATTGAAAGCATTTTCTCATAAATTTGATTTACGAGTGGCTAAAATATAGAACACATCATCTTGTACATTTTATTAAAACGAGCACCACATATTTTATCAAATGCTATGAAATTACTTTGAAATTTTAAATTGATATTAAACATTAAATTATTATTTTCCAGTGTGGTGAGGTGTTAGAAGAGAGACCAACATATTATTATACTAGTGTCGAATACCGGTAATATCCAATAATTGTGTCCTGGCCAGTTCTTAACGTTATAATATTACTTACGTTTTACCAATGACACGATAGTTCATTAAGACTGAAATTGATTTAAATGTGTGTTATTTCATAAAATATAATTAGTTACATTGAACATATCCTACTATAGAAATTATAAACTATTACATGAATTCGTTGAGATAGACTTTATATAATTATGAACTGCCTGCTCGTGATTTATGATTGTTTGAGATTCGAGCGATCTAAGCTTAAAACAAAAAAAACATTTTTCTTATTTTCTTAATTATGATTAAAGTAGTGTCGATAGCTTGATAATATTTTAATATGCTATTCATGGTATTGGTAGATACTTTGGCATATATTTATATACCTATGTATATGAATGTGCACATGCCATATACATATATAGTAGGTACATGTTTATTATGTATGACTGTTATGCTAAGCTTCATTATAGTTAACTATTTACTGAAAATAACACATAATATTAAGTTATTTTATAATTATTATTCACAAAGATTTAAATGATGGCCAATAATATGGCAACATACATTTCTACTTTTAATGACTATTATAAGAAATTATAGCTCTATAGAGCTGTTTTTTTAAATATTAATTTTTATAAGTCGTGATGTATTTATTTTACTATTATATTAAATTACAATTTCTTATTAAGTTATAAAAATTACTTTCGAGATAGGTACCACAATATTATTTATATTTAAGTAGGTACCTGTAGGTTCGTTAAAACTTAAATTTAAATATATAGGTAATACAAAAATTAAATGTACGTAGGTACTTTTAAAATTGTTTTCTTTGAGGCGGTGTTTTTATGACTTGTTATCAATCGTTCCAAATGTCGAATAATATGAAGTGCAATTACCAATTATTATACTCGTACAGTAGTATTTTTTTTTTAATCTGCTGATTTGTGAAGACCGACCAAACGGGTATAAAGGTATACCTACTGTAATAACCGATCGTAAAATAATTTTTTTTACGATCTTTACAAAAACTAATAAAATAAAATAGTATATAAATATATTATACTTATTTCTTAAATACAAGAAATCATCGAACAGTGAGAAGATGAAAATCAATTGAATAACATGTGCTAACTATGTACCTAATGTTATAATATAAAAATGTTGAATATAGGAATAATAGATAATCACTAAATATTGCAATAAAAATGTACCTAATCTACTTATTACAATTTAATATAGGAATAATGTATTATGTAGGTACTAGATACACTCAGAATAGTAGATTATCAATATAATAATATCTCGGAAGTTATAAAAAATAAAATTTGCATCCATTATACGGCTATACCAACGTACAAAATATAAAATAATATACAATAAAGTAATAGAAGTATACGTCAATACGTCATGTATTATGTATATCGTAATTATTTGTAGATATTATATAATATAGTTAGGTACAGAATAAGTTAGTTTAATATTTGACATATATAAAGCGAGTTTGATACTCTAAAATTCTCTTCCAAAACAAAATCAAGGTGGATAAATCTAATTTTAAATTAGGTATATATAAAATAAAGAAAAATGAAATGTGTATTTGATTCAAGTATTCTTTAGGTATTATAGTGATAATTATTTAGAAAAAAATTAGAACCATAATTCTTCGGTTGTAAATCGCGGGGCGAGACCGTTTTCGACCAAAAACGTACCCTTCCCTTTTCGGCCGATTCACTTTTCGACCAAATTTAAAAAACGTCGATTCCCTTTTCGACCAAAATCGTACTCTTCCCTTTTCGGCCGATTCACTTTTCGACCAAAACAAAAAGTTTTGTAATATGATATGTAGAATAAATAATTGATATATAATTTTTGTAAAATAGAATACCCATATATTAACATTTTTTTTTTGATTACGATTATTACGATTTATTATATACGATCGGTGATCGTCGACTGTGATGGTTACTACCATAATATATAGTTATATCAGTATAATATTTTATGTAGTATGTACCTGCAAGACTGATCGTTATACGTATTGTAGAGAGTCACTATCTTTCTTAATATTATATTATACACATTACTATTAGACTTAATAATTATTGACAAAAATTGTATATTATTATGTTATTCTTTTTATAAAATATTATGCACAGTGTGGCATATTAACACAAAACTAATGTTAATAATATATAGGTATTCTTATATTTAAATTTTTTTAATATTTTATTTTACAGTATTTTATTTTACAACATTTTATGTAACTTATACTTTAAATAATTTTTAAAATTATAATTGCCACAATTTTACAAAAATTATATACCAATTATTTTATTTATTTTACATATCATATTACAAAACTTTTTGATTTGGTCGAAAAGTGAATCGGCCGAAAAGGGAAGGGTACAATTTTGGTTGAAAAGGGAATGGACCTTTATTAAATTTGGTCAAAAAGTGAATCGGTCGAAAAGGGAAGGGTACGTTTTTGGTCGAAAACAGCTATGCCCAAATCGCGATGTGTTTATAATGCGATATACAATATACCTATAATACTCCGCAGTAGGTAGTTTATAATCACTCGCGACGGGCATGACGTATAGAAAATTTGAAATAAACGCTTATACATTTCTAAAGAAACGTCTAAATAAAGAATTAGTCTCGTGAAATTGTGGAAAGCAGTGGCTGCTGTCAAAGTATTTTGTTAATTTTTTTAATAAAAATGTACCTACCTAGAGTATAACATCGGGGCGTTGTCGTTTTCAATTTTTCTCACATGCATTATGCATTCTAAGTAACTATAAATGTATCAATGTATCATTACTTATTATTCACACATGTTATAATCACATGCATATATTCCATATTATACATAATTATATATATATGTTATAAATTATAATGTCGTGTATGAGTGTCGTGTACATCGTAGTGGACGCCATACTCGAACGTTTTCGGATTAGACACCTGCCTGACATTATAATAAATTATGTGTTGACCTGGTTGTTTACTGTGCTATTATTGAGTAAATAAAACGTGTCAATCGGCTTTTGATAAAACTGTCAATATCGAACTATACGTAACAATGGAATGTTTAATTAAAAATATATGTACGTCGTAGCTGATTATTATAAATTCTACACAAATATTCGAACGCGCGTACATTATAATATATATAAAACACACGAATACAATAAACATATAACATAATATACCGATATACACACGTGTGACCTGTGATTTTATATACACAAATTATTTTAAATTATGCGTATCCCTATATAGCTGTTTTTTGGAAAATTACCTTCATATATATTTTATTATACATTATAGTATGTACCTACCTATACCTATATGTTATTATATGTACTGTAAAGTCTCCGCCGTAGCAATCACGAATCATGAATGTATATAATGTATGTACTTATATTTTTTTAAGCACATTATAATATTATTATTATAGGTACATATATAGTGTATTATATGGTCATTGTTCGTCGTTAAATTAGTGTTGAAAATATTCGTTAAACATCGAAATGAATCGTAGTTTTTTTTTACTGATCGGCCGAATCGGTTTCTATATCACCTGATATACATACCTATATTGTCCAAGAACCGAGGTGTTCGTATAACATTATATTATTGTTACGTCCTATCAACGCAGTGGTTTTTTTTTCCATTGTACCGCGTCATCGCGTCGACCATTGAAAACTCTATCCGTAGGTACCTATAGGTACACATTTTTCTCATTGTTAACTTTTTTCTTGTTTATTTCTTATTTTTTTTTTTTTGTATTTACCCACCTCTAGGCACGAGCTGGGCACGCGATTAATTTTAAACCGTTTTCCAAACAATCGCTGGTGCTTTCATTGTTTCCAAATTGTTTTCGTGGAAACGTCTTGTGCGCATTATTGTTATTATATCCAATGATATACTGATATATATATATAACAAGTAGCCGCACGGATGATCCACTAGGTCATCCAGTAACCCAATAAATAAATAATTTTATTTACCATTGTATATATCTGCAATAAAAAAACAGACCGGTATATTAGATATTATATTCCTAGCTTCGCTCAGCAGAATCTAAAAACAACCTAATTACAAAATAACGTTGTTATCACCCTGCAGTATATATTATTTTATAATTATTATATATCAATCAAAAAGATTAATTGTTTTCTTATATGCCTACAATTGGCAAGGTTAGGTTAAGCTAAGGCGAGGAGGAAATGTTTGTTTTTGTATTTTAGCTATGACTAATATTTTGTTTTTTTTTTAATGCATCAGCTACATGTTTAGCTTGTTTTTGTTGTAGACGAGTACGGTTGTTTTGGAATACGTGTATATGTGGCGAGGATTTGTTACTAAAAACCCGGATGGTCACCCATCCGAGAACTAGCGACACCGACTGATACTTGACCTTAGAACACGTAAGTGACTCACACCAACCACCACGACACACCACACCAAATTACTAATATTTATAAGTATAGTTATTACTTATTAGTCATAATAACAAAGGTATTTCCGTATATTTATGAATACTGTAGATATTTGGTTTAATTCACGTAATTATATTCTATTTTCAGTACGTCTATATTTTTTTGATTTTTTTTTTGTCGGTGTACTTACATTATAAAATAATACAATATAATAATATAATAAGCCGTAATGTTTCAATAAATGCTTGAAAAAAAAAAATATGATTTTTATAAAAAGAAAGTTAAGTTTTAAATTAATTATTTTATTAAAATATGAAATATTATGGGCTATATAAAAAATAAAAACAATTTATTTTTTCCCTCTCATAATGTTATAAATAAATATTCGGCTTTCAAATGCTTAAATATAAAAGTTGAATTTATTAAAAATATTCGTAAAATAAAAATCAAAAAACAAATACTTGTTTACGCCAATAATAATATTTCTATAGAATATATTTAATATTTATGTATACATCGTTTGGTTTTAACTTTTAATACAGGGACAGCGGGCACGTATAATAATATATATATATATATAGTATAAGCTTAAGTTATATATTTACTTGTAAATAATGTTCGATGAGGAAAATAAATAATTCGTTATTTTCATTTATGTAAAATGAAGCAGGTCAAATTGTTATGTATTGCATTGCCATATAATGATACTTTATAAATTAAATATTATAAAATACCATCATATAACCTTATAAGATTTAATGAAAAAATAATATATATATAATCCATATAGATATTAAGATATGTAAAACACTATTTAATCTTATAAATAAAATTAATACAATAATATTATCCTAATAAGTTAATATAGATATTAAATACTATCGGTACTGATACTGATTTTATTGTAATATGAAAATCGTATAATTTTTAATTAACTCTTATACCTATCTATACTTGGATTTTAGCCTGTTTAAGTTTAGAATATTTATATTTACCTTCCTATCGATTATATATTAACAACTTACTATTTGACAGTGAAGTTGTCAAGTATAAGTAAAATCATAATTTTTTCCACATTTTTTTTAGCAACCACACAATTCATTTATTAGCCTGGTTTTGTAAGTATATTTTACTGTTGTTTGTCAAAAATCCAGAACTCTTAGTTCACCCTCGCAATCATGTATATTGTTAGGGGGATTCACCAAGCATGTTGACTCGCCCCTATTTATTTTCTATAATAATTGAGTATATTCAAATTCTAATTATTTAAATATATATAAGTAGGTACTTAAAGTCTAAAGACCATATTTACAATTATATTATTTTATTCTGTTTAAGGATTGCTATATAAAATTGTTTTTTTTTTTGAACGACTGCAACTAACCATTCTAAATTGTTAGGCAAATGATTTTTTTGATAATGTTGACGTATCCAAATCAAAATTGTAACGATAAGTTTCTATTAAAATGCAGTTATTAAAATGTATACATACCAAGTATATTATAGTCTTTAATAATAGTTTAATACAAATATAAATGTTTAAACTGAATTTTTACAAATAATCTTAATATTTATATTTCACTGAATATAATTTTATATTAATCATAGCCCCCCTAAATTTTAAACATAAACTATCACAAAGTTTTTTCTATAGTACACAAAATTAATATTAACTCGTTATAAACCACTCGTTCAAATTTTGAAATAGATTAGGTACCTACCTACATTAAAAAGAGTAAATTATATAATACAATTATTTTATAAAGCTCCGGTACATTACATAATTAAAAATAACCTTACATTTAAAACTGAACACGAACATAACACTAGATAAATATCTAATATCAAAGTAACCAATAATGCACCTAAAATTAACACAATCCACATATTTATATATTGGTTCAAAAATGTACAATATATTACCTTTAGAAAACAAAGCAACTCTTTTAAGATTCTTAAAAAAAAATTACACTTTGGCTACTACAAGAACAAAATATATAGACAGACTTATACAAATTGTATAGGATTATTGTTTTACTTATAAGTTATTATATTAGTTAGATGATTTTAGTATTTTTTTACATAATACTACATTATAATAAAATATTATATATATTATATAAACAAAGAAAAATATATGTACCTATTTATTTATATTGATACTTTAATTATGTGAGAAATGTGTAAGTATTGCACATTGTATAATTATTTAATTTATATTAACTATTTAATGAATTTTTATTTCAAACTGTGAACTCATGTGCCCCCGCACGTCCGTGTTCAGTGGCACCCATTATTTTCATAAATAACAATAAGTTTGTCAGGGTAAAAGTGCAGTGATTCTCGTTTAAAAATAATAAGTTGGAATCGCCATAGAAGACTCCTTAGTCCTTGAATGGTTTAATGAAATTCTGAGTATTTTTAAATATGATTGTCCTCATTATAATTAGTACCTTACGTCCTAACTTATAAGTTCCAAAAACCAGTGTTCGAACGAATCCATTATTATATTAAAAGGAAACATTTAGGGTGATCTTTCTCGACGAGTCATTATAATCTGTATAGTCTCTGCAGTGTACAATATACGTACCTATACGTAAATACACATTTCAGAGATGTGGCCCCGTAAACGAGACCACTGCAGCAGTAGTTAACAGAGTTACCACCTACCTACTACCTACCTATAGTTTATACCCGTGCACATTGTATTGAAATAAATCATTTATGTATATCCGCTATAAATTATAATAGGTACATTATTGCAAAAAAAATATAAAATACCATTATTGTCGTTTCGGGCAAAGGATTATTATTGTGTGGTGCAGTATATATACCTAAACTAGCTGCTATAGGGTGTACGCGGTGAAAATAAAAATACATAATAAATATCTATGGTATAATATACACAGCTGTCGTCGTGTTAGGACCGAGTAGATTTGCCCGGGGACGCGTTCGGTATGCAAAACGGATTCCGAGTCAAGGAACTCGCTAAATGCACCCGCCGACCTTGATAGAAAAGTGATTTAAAAAAAATTGTTCCGGTAAGTAGCCTATGCTGGTGTGTGTATATGATGTATATACCTACCTATGTATAGTATATAACACATATAACATAATGTTATGTAGCTGCCGCCGTAGGTGGATCGCGCGCATATTACATCGCGAATAGTGCGGCATTTATATATCGTATTATAATATAGATATAGGTATACTGCAGGTATCCACAGGTATTAGCTGGTATATTATATGCTATATACCCAACTACCTACCTATTTACTACCGTATTTATACTACCGCCACCGCTGCCGTCGTCAAATGAAAATGTCGTTAATTGGTTACAATATATAATATATGATTTATCAACGGTCTGAGCGCGCGGTCACAAATAATGAACATAACATATTATTATAGGTACCTATAGGTGCTTGCGAGTGTTATATCTGCGAAGGATTTTAATACAAATATTCGTTATTATAATATTGTGCGTATAAAAAAAAACCGTTATGGGTACTTGTTCATTATACTATCGTCGAGACAGCCGATATATTTATAGGTATATAGTATATATTATGCCTATGTGTGTGCTGTGTACATATAATATTATTATATAGGTACCTATATACAGTTGGTAGTGTCGGTACATATACATAATACACACACATGCATAGGTATAGCTACACTTTTGTTCCATCTCACCGTTTTTTATTTTTTAATGTCAAAACATTTTTCGATTAGCCTGTGAGCGCATATTATACGTACAGAAGGCAGTAAGTATACACACGCATAATATATATATATGAGTGAGTGTGTGTATATTATACTTTGTAGTTTGTAGGTACCAGCTACTATGTTTGTTGTGTGTAGGTACAACATAATATATAATACATATATATATATATATATGCACACAGTACACCTATATATTATATATGCGCTTTCAAAACTATAAAATAATAGAATCTGTCATATAAGCCACTCAGTAGTAAATCAAAATGTGTTTTAGGGTACAATTTAATGCTTGTAAAAAAAAATATATAAATAAAAAAAAAAAAACAACAAAATAAAAGGAAACTGTAACCGCTTTGTTCAATTGCCCCCGTATATATGGAGTAGTAGCTGGTAGGTATGTGCACATATTATATAGACGATGCATTTATTATTTTTATTTTTCGCTCGCCCCTTTTCAATTCCGGTATATATACAATATATAATGTTCCCGGTCGGATGTAGGTACATATACGTACGATGAGGTACTTGTATATATATAATATATAATAGGTGAATATATACGACTGGCGTACATGTATTATACTGTGTGTATATATGTAAGTAAACCGATGGCGTGCGTGTAATGTACACACACTCGAAGACGCACATACATTTTGAGCGAAAAAAAATGTATTAACAATCATTATATTTATATTTATTTATTCTCTTTTTACATTAAATAGAAATATGTAGGTACCTACTCTTAAACCTATATTATATTGTCCGAATAAGCTGGTGTACCTACTGTGTAGTCACGGTGTATATTATTATTTGGGTACACACATAGGTACACTACACATATTATATTGTAGTAGTATATATAATATATAGTTGATGTAGATTTATTATAATATCTGTAAATTTATATATTATTATAATCTAATAATAATAGATATTGCACATATATTATGTAACGATCGCTACAGAACATTGAATATTGGTAACTAAATATGTACAATAGTTGTTTCATTATGGATCTTATATAGATAGTAATTCAATGTATATATATATATTATATATAGTTGTTTTGGCTGTATATTATAATGTAATAAATAAAATAATATATAATATAGTTACCTTCAAACCGGATTATATGTAAAAACAAATGAAACGTTAAAACAGATTAACGTAAACATAGTATACGGATAAATATTTGATGTTATAGTTTATATATATATAATGTAGGTACCATATAATGCAGTTTCATATTTTAATTTATTGTGATTTTAATGGATTTCCAACAGATTATAACGTTTCCTTTTAATTTTCATGACTTAATTTAAATATATAGTTTTAATTTATGTCCACCTATATTCATGAAAATATTTCCTATATATATATATACAACTATATTACATATAATAATTTATATGATTTTCACATGCATTTTGAAATTGTCTATATTGATTACCTACGCCTTTACGGTTATTATGGGCATAAATATACTCAAAACTCAATTTAAACAATTCGGCTTGTCAGATCAATACTATATTTATTGATCTCCGTATAACATGTAGGTATTAAGTATTGTTTGAAGTTTTATTCGTGTCATGAAGCGTACCTATATTATTTTACTTTCTAATCTATTTATTTGTTCTCATTTATATCGACATTCATATACTTGTAATTTGTATAACCGGTAAACTATATATATTGAGTCTTAATAGTATAGTATAATATATGCATTATTATAATTTATATTAAATAAATGGCAGGGTAAAATATTTGAACAAAAAAAGTTTGCAATATTTAACCTAAAATTTATTTGAATATTGATTATACTCTTCTTTTAGTAACGCTATATATATAGCATATTATTACACTATATATAGTATTTTATAAGATATATCTAATAAAATACTATTATTAAAATAATTCAGTTTTACATTAAATTCAATATTACATAATAATTAATTATTATAAAAAAATCAAGTAGTTTTTAAACTAACATTATAATTAGTTGCAAAAGTAATATTTTTAATTCACTAGGTTAAACGTAGTTAATGTGTGTCTTAAATGAGTTTGAATAAATAATGCCCTGAAAGAATCTGCAGCAGCACATTTAGTCAAAAATAAATAATATAGGTACATCAAAAATCAATTAATTGAAAATAATTTAATTCCAGAGTTATTATAATTAATAGATTTTCATGCTAGTATGAATATGCATATAGGTATAGGAGAGCAAGGGAATAATATACTTATAAACGTCTCTGAAATGTTACAGCGTCAATAACTTTTATTCTTATATAGCGTGGATCGCCTTATATTTGTTTTCTCTTTATCGGTCAACCGCGGTCTCCGACCATGTGCGAGTAATTGTTGAAAAATCTGTTCGTTAAACATGCTATATTTAAATAAAACTACTAAAATTTAAGTAAGAAATTTTTTTTCAGAAAAAAATTAACTAGGATATATATGTAATATATTATATAGATACATATACTTATATGTATATAATTTTAATATATACCTACATATAGCGTAGTTTATTTATGTAAAATACTTAAGCTTGTTATGCTAAATATATAATAATATACGTAGCAGCTAGTGTACCTATATATATATTATATACATTATTAATTAGTAAATTGGTATAGGTACCCTAGCTGGTACAATTTATATGTTATAGGTATAAACGAATTTTTGTGCATTGAACGTAACGCTGCAGGTATATCTACCTTAATAATTCATAGACAATAGAGTTATATATAAGTACTTATAATAGGTACTATAGTACATTACTATACTTATACCCAAGGCTGGGCATTAACGAATTAAAAAGTTAAAGTTAAGTTAAAAAGTTAAAATTAAATTAACTGTTTAACTTAACTATAGTTACTTTTATGGCTTTTCATTAACTTAATTGTTAACTTACTAAATTTCTTTCTTAATTAACGTGAAAGTAACGAGTTAATTTTTTATTTTAAGAAGTAAGTTAAGTTAATATATTTTGTTTTTAATTTAATTATGTTTCACTATTTCAGTCTATTTTGTTTTCATGTCAAAAAAATATGTATCGTAAATTGTTTAAAGTTAAAAATGTATATCATTCGAATCTAAATTATATTGAAATACTGTATGAAGTATAAACACTATATCCTATAATTCAGTTTTGGTTTCGAAAAAAATTAAGTACGCTAGCGTTGTATAAACAAATTAACTTTTTTTAAACTTAGTAAAAAGTTAACAAAAAGTGTGTCTTAACTTTTAACTTAACTGAATTAATCTATAGTTAAATTAACTTTTAACTTTTTGTTATTGGTGCATATTAACTTAACTTAACTTAGTTAAAACAAATCATTAACTTGCCCAGCCTTGCTTATACCTATATTTATAAAAAATTTTCACCAAAAATATAGACGTTTTATTAAAACTATTGTACCGTTAACGTTTCCGCCATTGCATTATTGCAAAGTACAAACCATAGCATAATAGGTATACATATATTATAATTATATAGTATAAAAGTTATAGGTATATTATTCATAGTTTATAGTTTATAAAAACCCTTATCTAAATGTTTATCTTATTTTGTTATAAGTTGATCAACAATAATGTTTTTAGATAAACCTATATAGGAATGAAACATAAAGATAATTATAGTACCTACTTATAACACATTAATATTATAGACTTATTTGAGGTTCTTCTTATAGTTTATGGTTTAGGGTTTAGGTAATAAAATATACCTATAATATATTTAAAAAATTGTTACAATAGTTTTCAATTTTGAAATAATAAAACAAACATTGTTCTTATTACTTCTAATTATTCTATAACATATTATAAAATATTAATATCTCTGTAAATATTTTACATTGCAATCATAAAATTAATATTAAAAAACTTAAAGCGCATATTGTATACATTTTATAAATCTATTAAGGTACTTAGGTAAGTACCTATATACAGAATATGAAACATTTGTTTAACTGTAGCTTAAAATATAATAGTGTTGGGTTATTTATCATATTATTTTCTCGACGTTTAATTTAATTTTGGAATAATTTTACATTAGGTTATATCTACAATTTTTAGAATATTAATAATTTCATGATTTGCATTTTAAATTTTTTAAGCTTAATATATAATATATAATACTTATAGCAGGTTATTTGTATAGTTCTAAGCATAAAATGCTACGATTGGCTATTTTGTGTAAGAGCTACTAGTTATGTATATATTGTTAAATTTAATAATAATGTATATTAATCATTATAATGTATACCTATATATTATATTATAATACTATTATTATATATATGCAGATGTAATTAAATACTTTTTGTGATGGTTTGTCGAATTACCCGAGTTATATCCGCGATTATAGCCTCAATTAGTGCGTAAAAAAAAATATGAATTTGAAAACTGAAAAATTCATACTATCATTAATTTATTAATAATGGGTACTAATTCATATTTAAACAATATAATATACATTACGAGTTCTACATGTGTTGAAGGGCGAGTGGGTGCGATAGTTATAGACAATATCGTCACGACCGCAACGGTGCAACACCATATCTCTCCAGTGTCTCATATATTATAATATACCATCAGTATATTGGTACGTAAACCACGGAAGACAAACCATATATATATATGAACTGATTCAGATTGGCACATATATGTATACGTATACGTCAAACACCAATAGCTGGTATATAGAGGTATATATATGTGTATAGTATGTTTATATAGCGTATATATTAGGTATACCTATATAGGTATAATATATTTGGCGTTGGAATTATAAAATAAATAAATATAATGATACAACATATATTATAGGTATAGGTACCTACTAATTATATTTAATCTAGGTATATAGGTATTTGGTTATAGGCAACATCATCACGACCGCAACGGCGCTACACTATACCTATCTCCAGTGTCTCGTATTATAATATACCACCAGCACCGATTGGTAATTGGTATACCGCGGAAGACGTGTGTGGACTAGCTAGGGTGGATAATCTCCATCTGGGGGTTGGTGAATATGTATAGGCCGAATAAATGAAAGTATATATATTAGCGTGTTTTGTATAATAACATCATGTATTTTGTAAGAAAATAATGAAAAGAAAAAGGGAAGAAATAAAAAACAAAGTGTTAAACCTATTTTTTTTGTTAAATTTGGGCCAAGTGTTCTGTTTCTGTTCCCCGTAAATTGAAGATTTTGCTATTATTACGAACAATCAAAAAAAAATTATACAACCAATATAATATATTCATTTTTGTTATTATTTGTATATCATATTCCATCGTATAGGTACCTGTATAAATTATACCTAATTTATGTTTTTATTAATACCATTATCAGTGTAACTATAATTAACAAATTATTATTCTCCACGCTGCAGTACCTAACATAAATAAAGAATTATATCAATATTTATAAAGAACCTAATATATAAAAATAATTTGTAAAAGAGGAGCAAATTATTTATTTTTTGTGGGAGGGGGGTACAAAGTATACGGATAACCCAGTGCCCAAAAAAGTGTAAATACGGCTCTGGACACGACAACGGGCCTTTTTAAAAATAAAACAAAAACGAACGCGTATTTATTTTTTTTTTATATAATAATATCCGTTGGGGCGGGCTCGAAGAAAAATCGATTTGGACACGAAAACTGTGCGCGCGTTAATTTTTTCCAATTCACTATATATATTTGACCCATTTCTTTGCCCGCGTCCGTCCGCCGCCCGTCCGCCGGCGCCGCGAGGGGTGCAATTTTCGCGCGCGCGGCGAGTTGCGGTCGAGTGCGGTGGAAGCGCCGCCGCGGCACTGCTGCAAGGTGCTCGGCGCGGGGAGTGGGACCGGGAGGGGGTAGGAGGGGAGGATACAAAGGGGTTGGACACACGAGCGATATTTGCCACACAAAAGTAAACGGCGCGAACAGCGAGAGACAGAGTTATATAATATAATATATATATATATATTACGGTACGAGTGTGAGAGCGATAGGGACGCGGAGAGCAAGCAAGAGGCGAATTCACACAAACACACGCGGACGCGCGCGCGCAGACACATATTTTATACAATATATTATACGTTTGCAGCGCGGAAGAACAAGCGGCGCTGCAAATGGAAAAAATGAGGGAAAAAATAGTAATAATAATAATAATAATAATCATAAAAACGAAGAAATATTATGCATCACACGTGTGTGTACGCGTTTGTGTGTTTGTGTGTGCGCGCGACGTGCGGAGTGGAGACAGTCAGAGTCGTCGTCGTCGTCGCCGTCGTCGTCGTCGTCGCTGCCGCCGTATCACTCCAGCGGTGGCGGACGGGGGCGGAGCTCCGGGGCGCCGGCCGCGCGGGACGGGGTTCAGCGCCGGTGGGCGGTGCCGTCGTGGCCGCGGCCGGCCAATGGCGCGCGACCGGCGCGGTGGGAGAAATTCGGCAAGCGCGAACGCCGCGGCCAACGCGACGGCAACGGCGGTAGCAGCAGCAGCAGCAGGAGCCGCCGAACACCGCCGCAGACGGCCGCGCCCGCAACAGTCGCGTTCCAACCGTACCGCCGCCCGGTCGCAAACCGTCGCCCGGCACACCACGCAAACAGTTATAATAATAGTATCGTTGTACGCGCGACTATACACACAAACACGTATATAACACGTCGCGTATTGTACGTCACGATAATTTCCGCGCATTGTCGCGTGTGTGTCCGAGTGATCTGCGTGAGTTACTGGAAGCCGAGTCGCACTGCCGCCGCTGCAGGCATAATCGTTTGGGTGTTCGTCGATTTTTTGTCCGTTTTTTCCGCGCATGTCGACGGTATCTGTGTATTGCAGCTATTATCGACTCGATCCGGAAATCGACCGCCGTATCCGGTTCCGCGCACCCGCGCGAGTGCAGTGATTTATTCCAGTATAATATTGCGACCGTTGCAGTGCGTTTATTTATATTTTTTTATGTACATTACGCGTCGTACGTATAGGTACGCGCGTATCGCGATTGTAGGCATATAATCGGTATTTCACCGACCGGTGTACGGCAGTAGCACGCGGTTATATAAACGCGATTCGTTTCGACTACCGTCGTCCGCGTATATATCGGCACATCATAGCGTCGCATCATAATATCGTCTGCACCATGATCATGGATTCGTCGAACGCTGGCGCGGAGTCTACCGGCTCCGGCAGCGACCGCAGCAGCAACGTGTCGACCAGTCCGCCGCCGCCGTCGTCCACGTCGTCCCAACAGCAGTTACAGCAACAGCAAATGCAGCAAATGCAGCAGCAACCGGCCACGGGCCCGTCGTCGGTGGGTGGTGGCAGCAGCGTGGGTGGCAACAAGGACGGCAGTCCAAGAGACGAACGGGGGAAACAGTCCGATGATGAGCCTCATCAACACGTCACAGCATCACCCCATCATCACGCCAACGCGAGGCCTCAGCCCGCCGGTGGCGCAGACGTCTTCGCCGGTGGTGCCGGCTCCGGTATCGTCGATGAGCACTCTGGCATCCCGCATACCGATGGGACTGTTCAACTCGCTGGTACACCACTCGTCGCCGCTTGACCTGATGGCTATGGCACATCACCACCAGCAGCAACAGCAGCAGCAGCAGCAACAGCAACAACAACACCCGTCATTGCAGCAGCAGCAGCAACACCCGCCGCGGTCGTACAACAGCCCGCCGCCGATCAGCAGCACTGACCCGGCCGCCAACGAATGCAAGTTGGTAGAGTACCGTGGCCAGAAAGTGGCCGCGTTCATGATAGCCGGCGACACGATGCTGTGCTTGCCGCAGGCGTTCGAGTTGTTCCTCAAGCACTTGGTCGGCGGCCTGCATACCGTCTACACCAAGCTCAAGCGGCTCGACATCGTACCGCTCGTGTGCAACGTCGAACAGGTACGCATACTCCGCGGCATGGGCGCCATTCAGCCAGGTGTGAACAGGTGCAAGCTGCTCTCGTGCAAGGACTTCGACACGCTGTACAGAGACTGCACAACCGCCAGGTAAGGACGTTATAATTATAATATATTATATTACACCTAAATCGCAATATTATAGTATATTATATAATATTTCTAAAACTATTGGCGGTGACGACAATTTAGGTGCCTATTTACCTTATAGGTGAATTCAAAGTTGTATAGGTGAATTTGGGAAATTTTTGTGGACTTATATACTTTATGTAGATACTATTATTATTAGTATATTTGTGTTCCACGTGCGAATTTATATTAAGGACTTTAACGCGTTCGCCTTTGCAAAGTCCGTACATATATATTATATTATATTATATATAAAAAGTATTGTGGGCGGATTCCTAAAATTTGACCCCTGCTTATTCTTTCCGGTCAATACCTCTAATTTATCATAGGGCGCAACCCTATAATTTTCCATTATCTATATTATAGGCATAAATGAATCCAAAAGGCGCGAGGCGGACAAATTGCGTTTCCTGTGCACGACACGAGTTCCTATTTAATATTATATATACACATAAAAGTATTATAATACCTATACATTATGTAGATGGACATATGTATAAATCTTCGTGCAACGCTTTCGAAAATTATTACTAGGTATAAACACCCGGCTCGGTTTAGGCGTATACACGCTAATATACACGTAACCCCGTAATTGACGGTTTTAAAACTATCTATAAATGTAATACAATAACGACTTCTTATATATATATATATATATATATATAGATAGATATGTTATTTACCAGCAAGAGCGGAAAACGATACGAATAATAATCGTAAAAGCTCATCGCATATAGAATTACCCACCGTTTTCTCGTGTAAATAATATACGCGCCGACGATTTTCCCCCTTTAATGCACTGTAGAAGAGCAGCTTTTGGGGGTTGAAAAACACGTGTTGCATTTACAGACAAACCCCGACGACAATCGCATTTATAAAACCCGTGACAGATTTTATTACACCCGAACGGAAACATCGTCCGCAAATCGTATTCGTCCCATTTATTTTCACTTATTCAAATCGCACGTGTACAATCACCATTTATACAGTTTCCATATACATGTAAAGGTACAGAGGAACCTCCATAGAGTTAAAATCACATGTATTTCGATAAAATATATTGTTAGGTAGGTACGCAAATCAGCTGTATAATATTGTATTTCAATTTGGGTTAGGTATATTATATAATTATATTGAAAAAAACAGTCATATATATTATACACTTTCAAATAGACGCGCAGCAGGGTTAAACATATTATATATTTAAGCGTTCATCGCACACTGAAATTGTTCATACATGAATGTATAGGTCGAATTGCAGTTAGCATTCGTACTTAACGATTTTTCTAAACTATTAATATTATCATTATTTTAAAGTTCTTCTGGTTTTAACGGGAGCAGTCGTATGCAGCTCAATTATAGACGTATATATATATATGTGTATAATATAGTATAAATCGTACCCATCACCACAAACATGGAATAAACATATCAAACAAAGTATAATAAAGTATAATATATTGGTAGGTATATCCATAGCCTATATAGTATAGTTCTGATTGTACAAAAAAGTATGAGTATTATAGATGGGTATTAAAAATAAAAAAATAGATACATTGTAGGTATACCATATCGGTATATATATATGGTAACGCGGGAGTGTTCGGTAGAGCTTATATAATATATACCTATAAAAAATTGTCGAGTGGCCTAGTAGATATAGGTAAATGTATAGTGTACTACCTATATACAATTATATATAGGCATATACACACTGCCACAATATGGGGTCGCTGTTGCACAATATAAGGGGGAAATAACAGCCGAAAGGGTTATTTGCCTGTAGAGAAATACATATATTGTTACAAAAGAATAAAATATACAATACCATATATACATATATTATATGTATTAACTACATCGGGGAGGAAAAGTATATATATATTATGTGAGTGCGCGCGCGTATATGAATAACAATAAAATTGCTGTGGATCACGCGATCGACGAGCGCATGCTATAGATCAATTAAGCAAAAGGCGCGGGGCAAATATATAAATCCTAGGGACATTGTGCCCACCCTTAATACAAGGTGGTATGGTTCCTGTATTATATACCTACTATATTATATTCGACTTCCACTGTACCTACATATAATATGTATACCTATGTACTGCACGAAGACTGTCCAAATGGTTGTTATTATTTTACTAGTTGTGTTGCAATAACATGACTATATGAAAATAAATTAACGCTAACGGCGACTATACTCCACACGGGTTGTATACAGTTTTGTTTTTTTTTCTTTCATTCATTTTTCACGAGTGTACCTATAGTGTACATATAGGTAGGTAACTCTACTTATACCTATTCCTAAAAAAATAACAGTTGCTTCCGTATATCGTTTCAGTATATACCAAAATTATTTTTTCACTTCGATTTTTTATATAGTCATATACCTAGGTACGCATTATGATCTGTACCCACCAATAAAATATTAAATTAAAAAATCGATTAGTACAAACGTTATTATATGAGTTCCTGCATATACCTATAGTATAATATTATAGTTACTTAATTACAATTATCAGCGTTCTTTCTTTTTTATGTGTATTGTATTTTTGAATTGTTAAATTATAAAGAAATATATGACAATTGTCCGGATGTTATATAACATATTTATTATGTCAACCGAAATATAATGATATGTCTCCTTAATAATTGTTTAGCTTAATATCCGTTTGATGTCTATAGTAAATTATAAATTATATTGAACATAATATATTATAGATTAAAGATTATTGCCGGTTTCAATAATGACAAGGCATAACATATATATCATTATAGGCTGTAGGTTAACCTATATTTAATGTATATTTGCATTTTTAATAGAATTCTAGTTCATTTTTATAAACTATTCAAGTATGTGTCTAAATTTGTAATAGTAATTATATCGTTAGAAGTTGCATTTATTGATTTTCGATTAAAATGTCAATTTAAAATAAACCATATCGCGATTAAGTATAAATTGTACAAACAAAATTCACAAAATTTGAAAATACAACAAAATTTTAGTTTTAAATATTGAAACACAAATCTGTTTAATATATAATATTTAGATATAATATACAATGTATATAATATAGTACCTATTGATAACCTAATATATAGACGGCGCGTGCAGTATGTATAGTATAAGCTGGTATAGCGTTCAGATATATTAGTTAGGTACCTACCTATATAGTTTTAATTATCAATCAGTCAACTATTAACTATTATCATACACTATACTATGTATACACCTATATCAGTTATCGATTGTTCGTTGGCCTGTACGGTCGTTTTTGCGTCTTCGTCGTTCTCTTATCTGTGTTTTTACGCATTGTATTTAATTAACGTGTTTAAGTCTGTAATATTAGTACGATTTTATCGACATTTCGTTATCGACATTTCGTTATTACAATGCTATGTTTAGTGTGTAATGATGAAATCTACGACGGTGATGAAATTAAATGTAAAAACTGTAAAGACTACTTACACTTCTCATGTGCTAGTTTTAGAGAAACGGCATTTAGGAAATTAACACATGAAGCCAAACTAAAATTTTCATGCGCAAAATGTAAAGTTAATGTGGGTCTTACTAGCAATACTAAATCTAAAAATGAAGACGTTTTTGTTGGATCAAACGAGACTCTGTCGGATTTGACTAATTCTGTTAAATTTATGAGTGCTAAATTTGATGATTTTAGTAAGCAGCTGAATGAAGTGCTACATAAAATTAAAGAACTTAAAGAAGAGAATAATGTGTTAAAGGAAAATAATATTAAGTTGAACTCTGATATCTACAAACTATCCAAGCGACTAAATCTACTTGAACAGAAATCAATCTTAAATCATGTTGAGATAATTGGTGTACCAGATTTGAAAAATGAAAACTGCGAAAAAGTAGTTGAAAATATTGCAGCTGTAATGGGTCAACCAGTGACAGTAATCAAGGCTTTCAGTATAAGATCAAAAATACCTAATAAACCGATGAAGATCATAGCTGAACTCTCATCAACGCATCAGAAAAAAACCCTCATGGAGTCCGCAAAAAAGAAAAAAGTAAAGGCATGTAGTATTAATGAAAGCTGGGGAAATGGAGGTATTTTTGTTAATAATTATCTTACACAATATAATAGTAATCTATTTTTTAAATGTAGAATGTTTGCTAAAGAAAATAACTTTAAGTTTGTCTGGTATAATGACTGTAAAATTTTTATCAAAAAAAGTGAAACCTCGAAAGCCACTATTATATACGACGAGACTGACTTGTCAACAATTAAATTATAATATATAAGAATAATAATAATAATTTATAGTTCCTAAATCATATATATTAATATATTTTCTTTTTTTTTCTTTTAGTTATGCTAATGTTTAATTCTAATTTATTAAATCGTTTTCTAGATTATAAAACGCAATATTTTAATTCTATATCTGAATTCATATGTAAATTCAATCTATTTCATAATACAACTCTAAATGTACTAAACTGCAATATTAGAAGTGTAAGGCATAATTTTGATGAATTTTTGTTATTTTTGGAAAATGATATACATAGTAAAAACTTAGATTTAATTATTTTAACTGAAACCTGGCATGATGTTAATTTTTGTAATTATTCTATACAAGGGTATAATATGTACTTTTCTAAATTTAAAAGAAACCAGAATGATGGTGTTATAATCTTTGTTAAAACTCATTTATGTACTGATATTTTTGAATACGAATACATAGAGGCTAATATTATGAAAGTCGCGTTTAAGTTATGTAATGTATTTTTTAGGGTTTATTGTATATATAGATCTCCCTCTGGTGATAAGAACAAATTTTTGACCATTATTAATAGTATTCTGTCTAAAGATGAGTGTATAAATGGACATGTTATAATAATTGGTGATATCAATCTAAATATTATTGGCTCTGATTGTGATGAAAATGAATACCTTGATACTATATCTGAAAAAGGTTTTAGGTCACTAATTAATGTTTATACTAGAACCCCAATTGGCCAAAGACACTCATGCTTGGATCATATTTTTATTAAATCGGGAAATGCATTGAACTCCAAAATAGAAGCAGGTGTTATTCAGACAAATATTACCGATCACTTCTCCACGGTTTTGGCAATTGAAATTAGTAAAGAAAAGAGTGTCTTTAATTGCAATGTTAAGACAATCAACTATAATGATCTGGAAAAGTTATTTAAAAATGAATGTTGGGCGGATATTTTTAACTGCAATGATGTTAATAGTTGTATGGATATTTTCCTAGACAAAATTAATACTTTTGTCAAAATGTCAACAACAAAAAAAGTTTTCAACTCTAAAAATAATAGGATTAGAGAATGGATGACAGCTGGTCTTCTTTGCTCGGTGCACTTTAAACAAAAATTATCTTTAAAAGTTAGAAAATATCCAAATAATGTTAGACTTGCTATATATTATAATAAATACAAAAATAAATTAACATCTATTATACGAGCTGCAAAGATAAATTATTATAAAAACAAATTTCAGAAGTTCTCGTTTAGTCCAAAACTAACTTGGAAGGTAATTAATGAGGTATTAAATAAGAATAATAATAAGAATGATGATGTTAAAGTTATTAAAATAGATGATTACACTCTTGATGTCAAAAATGAGCCTCTAAATATTGCAAATACATTTAACAATTTCTTTATAAATATTGGCAACAATCTAGCCTGTAATATTGAGGAGTCAACATTTAAGTTCGAGGAGAACATTACTCCTATATCATTTAACAGTACATTTAATGAAAACATTAAAGAATCTGATGTTCGAGTAATGATAAATAAACTTAAAGATGATACTGCTGTGGGTTTTGATGGTATCTCGGTAAAGATTTTAAAACTTGTAATAGACAGTATTATAAGCCCTCTGACATATATATATAACTTAAGTATTAAAAATGGTATTTTTCCCGAGAAACTTAAATTAGCTATAATTAAACCAATATATAAAAATGGGGATAAAACGTGCATAAACAATTATAGACCAATTTCCATGCTTAGCAATTTTTCGAAAATTCTAGAGAAAATCGTTAAAAACAGGCTCATAACATTTTTAGAAAAACATGAACTCCTTTCGAAACAGCAGTTTGGTTTTAGACCCGGTTTGGGAACGGAGAATGCTTTATATAGTGCAACACACTTTATAAAAAACGCTCTAGACAACAGTAAGAAAGTAATCGCGATTTTTCTTGATTTGTCCAAAGCCTTTGATACTGTTAATCATAAAAAATTAATAAATATTTTACCTAATTTTGGTATCACTGTAACAAGCTTAATTTGGTTCACAAGCTACTTGGAAAACAGAAAGCAAACTGTTCGTATTAATGGTATTACAGGTGATGATCTATTTATAAACTGCGGTGTTCCTCAAGGAAGTGTCTTAGGTCCACTCTTATTTATTTTGTACATAAATCATATGTGTAATTTGGACATTGATGGAAGAATAGTTACATATGCAGATGACACCTGCTTACTCTATTGTGGAGACTCTTGGAGCGATGTTAGTACCAAAGCAACTCGAGAATCCAAAATTGTTGTGGAATTTTTAAAACTTAGGAGTCTATCTATCAATTTCAAAAAAACTATGTTTATGAACTTTTCGATAAATGATGTTAAAGATAATTTTGATGAACTTACGTTACATTTCTGTGATAATGGAACTTTGTGTAATGGCACAGTCTGTCAAAAAATATTTAGAGTATCTAGTACCCGATATCTAGGTTTAACGTTTGACAATCACCTTAGATGGAATCTTCATGTGAATAACATAGTTATGCGTCTACGAAGTTTAAATTACAGTTTTTATAAGCTACGTAAAATTATATCCGTTCATGTCATGCGAATTGTATACTTAGCTCTATATCAAGCAATATTTCAGTATGGATTGTTAATCTGGGGAGGGCTCTCGGATAACGCTCTAAAACCTTTACTGCTTCATCAACGACAGATAGTGCGTGTATGTTTACAAAAAACAAACTATGTTGGTTCAACTGGTCTTAATTTTAAAGAGTTCAATGTATTACCAGTTAACTTTGTTTTCAAAAAAATGGCTATTATGTGGGTGATCAAACACTTAGATCAATGGGTAGAAAAAAATGAAATTAGTAACAAAAGAGCTTTTCGATCTTTTGATGCTAAAACATCTCTTTGTAAAAAATCAGTTGGTCAAAAATTTGTTGATTATCTAGGTCCTATATATTACAATTCTATGCCTTTCTCTATAAAGAAGAATGTTAATATTAATTACAAATATCATAACGCTAAAAAATTAATTAATGATTGGCTACATGCATCTCTAAATGAAACTTAGATTAACCTTATTGTATTATATTTTATTTATCTCTTTTTGTATTGTATAATTACGCAATAATAGTGTTTTAGTTTTTCCTTTTTTTAGTTTTTAAGCATGATATGTATCAATTTATAACTCTCTATCTTCGCCACAAGCCTAGCTTACTGAAGATAGATAATTCAAATGTACAATTAATGTAAAACTGTATATTTGTTTATTTAAATAAAAAAAAAAAAAATACTATACCTACCTATAAACGGTAACGCTTAATATGTTTTATGATAAATTCTCTGTAACAATGGCCACCTGGATATATTATTTTGTAGTCGAATTCACTTTACAGCAATGGTTTTGCTACGGCTAGACATCATGATCTCAAGGTAAAAATTAATAACGCGCGATTAATTTTTTACATGGGTCGTTAAAATATTATACGTACCTACCTATATAATCATTTTGCACATAAGTACCTACGTGTATTGTAATAATCTTATAATATATCTCTCCTTACCTACCTATATTTTGAAGGCATCAGCACTTACGTATATATATATTGTGTAACTATATTCAGAGTATGTACATCAGATACATAGACATATAGAACAACTAGATAGCCGACTATAATTTGTTATTGAAGCCGCTATGGTCCGCTATACATGCCTAAACGGAAATGTTTACTCTTTTGTATGATAACAATTATAAAAATATAAAAATATTTTAAATATGATAAAATGTAAACATTGCTGTTTAGGTAAATGGTGACAACAACTTCAAAACATTGCATGGCTGTAATTTGTGTAGTTGTAGTCGGCTACCTAGTTGTTCTATGTGGAAGCGACATAAGCCTGAAACAAAAACAGAAAGATACCCAATATTATTATAATAATATATAATATTATCTAATAAATTACTCGCTTAGCAATAATAATAAGGCCCGTTTCACAGTCGCGAGTTTCAGTTTACATAATATTATTATTATATTTTGTTGAAGTTCATATACGCGTCCGCATACTCTCCGGTGACGATTGAAACGCATCATCGTAGCGCGTCGTTTCGGTGCATTAACGGTGTATTTTAACGAACGCCCGAGTATAGTATAGACTTATCTTAAACGGTATTACGCGTACAATAATTTAACGCAAGTAGGTACTACGGGTCAGGTACCTATATCTGGTATGTACCTACCTACATTGTATGTATATTATAAAATAGCGTACAGACGACGATTGACGAAATATACATACATTACAATATTATGTACTTACCTATATTATGTATACCACTTTACGCGGGTTTACGTATATACCTAATATACAGTGTTGTATTTAGTTTTTTGTCTTGGGGGAATATGATTTTATCTAGTATCCCCGCCTTTAAAGTTAGAGGTCTTAAGTTAGGACTCCGAAAACTTTTGCATATTATATACAACCTACGGGGGGGATTGATCCCCTTGATCCCCCCGTAAATACGCCACTGATAATATGTATAGGTAAATCAGCAGCTCCCCGATCGGATATAATGTAAAAACTCCTCCAGAGACTATCCAGTTATTGTTATTTATTTATTAACCGCCAGCAGGGTAAAAACATGCATAATATATTATATTATTTAACAATTTTGAATTACATACAACTTTAACTTTATTATAGAACATTTTAGAATACCTATAAATCATACAATATAAGATACAATACAACATACCTATAATATTACGATAATGTATTAATTATTATTACTATAGTCTATAATATACTCGAGATGTAACGACCGTAAAGGATCATAGCCGAAAATTTTAGCCCGAAATAGAAGTTTTGAATTTTTCTTCAAGGCCTTCAACGTACGATTTATAGAACTACCTATATTTAACATATAATAACGTGATTTTAAGATCTGACGGAATGCATTAGCAGAATATTTGAGCTGCAAAGACTCAGCCGTTAAAAGCATCGACTTTCGGCACAATTTTTTCTAAACATTTTGAGCAGTCGACTATATTTCATTTATTAACTTATATATATATATATATGTACATTTTACATCATAGTCATTGTGCGCCTTATTTGCTAGTAACTAAATTATGTCCTTACACACATTTATTTAAATACATTTCAGTACCTATACAGTAAATAATAATAAATAATACATTATTATGATGATAATTTTACTTCAGCCTTCTTAAGACGCGACAATTTCAAGACTAATTTGTGCCGGACTAATTATTATTATTGGTGATTAAGTACCGTGTTATTATCGTACATATTATAATATTATATAATATTATAATCTATTCATGAACGGTGCTCCTACGCACGTGTGTACACTGCTGTGGGTTCATAATGTTATATTATATTATACCTATACATAGGTTCCACCGCTTTTTTACCGGACGCAACAAAGACTGTTTAAGAAGCATATATGCCCGTTACAAACAGCCGGTGTAACGTTTCGATGATCACAGAAATACGATATTTTTCTTTTTCTTTTAAGCCACTTCTTTTTAAACGACGACGACGCGTCGATAATATAGTATAAGCAGGCACATATTGTTTTCTGCGCATTAAGTACCCTGGTTGGTAGGTACATGGGTTGTGATTTATAATATTGAATACACCGAATATTGTATATTATAGGTATATAATGGTTTGATTATATTATATCGCAGCAGTGAAACATAATATTTTGATTCGCATATTTTTTATTGTTATTATCATTAAAAATATAGGTACCTACCTGTGTAGATGTCATGATCTAATAGAATTAACGGTAAACCGTTTCCGGCGAGCTTAATTATTATTGTTTCTATATAGGTACCTAATACGCAATATATTATGCACAGTTAAGATTTAGTTAAAACGAAACATAAACCTAAAAAATGATTCCTTGTAAAACGACGACAGCTATTCATTGTCTATATCAATGACCGGCGTAGTTATACTTATACCTATAATTATTACATAACAACAATAACATACTTTATTGTTTATCCGTGACAAATATCAAATGAGGTAAATATTAAATGTATATAATTAACGTTTGACTTAAATTAGTATTAGTATTTAATTTATTTATTTATGTTTTGCTTTGTCAATGTTATAGTCAAATATTTTATTAATTTTCGTTTTGACTTTTGAAAATATCGAATCAATATAATAATCAACTTTAAGCTAAAAGAATTTTAAATATTATATATATATTATGGATCTGGTACAGCGTAATACCATGGACCATAATATAATATAACAATGTGATTCGGGTATTACAATGGATTAATAATTAAACAAGAATACGGTTTTATTAGATTTTAATGTTTTCGAAACCAATCTGAGGGATTTTATAAAACGCATTCAAGTGTAGTCTGTTCAGCCGTTATTAATTAGTTATTATTGTAAACGATGGGAAACAAAATATAAAATAACGAACAATGCGCGTCAGTGTACAATACGTAAAAATATTATTTATATAAATATTATTATATATCGGTAAAACTGTAATCAATTTATTAATTAATTGTTGTTTTTTAATTATGGTTCCATGAATAGTTATATTTTATTAATTAAAGGGTTTCTGTATTCCAAATAATAGTAAAAAAAAAACAAGTATATATATAGGTATGTACTTACATACATAGTACATTAATAAAGTTACAAACAGCACTTAAAAATATATAATATCTTTAATGCTATATAGGCGGTATTCCTATTACCTACTCGCAGTATAAGAATCGTTTTATCGACCTGATGCCATACGTTTACCATTCCTGTTGGTAGTATACTATAGTATAATATATCTATTATACACTAACATTAATAATGTTATTCTAATATACTATTATTAATGTTATTGCTATACCTACAATACAGGCATATTAATTGTTTGTGAAGGATGTGCATGTTTATTATATAAAGGTATATAGGATATAGATGTTTTACATTATATATACCAACCTATAAGTTATAAAAATAGGTTTGTGAACTTTTTAATACCTACCTGGCGATTTATATACAATTATATATACGAATGTTAAGAATAATATAGGTACAGGCGATTAATATTTATACAAAAACTTAGCTTGAAGTATTTAACATATCCAATAACGGATTGTTAGCGACATAAAATTGCATAATTATTAGTTAACATCATTTTTTAATCGAAATTCGAAATTCGTCCCTATAATAAACGAACTCGTTCCTTATACTTTATTCCCTCCCTCTAAAAAACAACTAATATAGACTAAATGTACAAAATGTAAGTGTTTATAACAATGTAAAATTTTAAGTTTGTATTTAAGTATGTAGATGATTACCTAATATCAATAGGTATAAATAAATATTTAAAAACAGACAACAGTCAACACCCATCACGGTTATTCTGATAATTATAATCATCTTAATCAGAATTAAACTAACCCTAACTATAGAAAGCTAAGTAAATGCCAAATCGTATTAAAATGATGGACGCGGAAAACTTCTCGTCTAGTCGTCCATTAGATCAAAAACTTGTTAGACCAAGTTACTCACAAATATCAAGTGTTAAACCTGCATACTTTCAAGATCGCGAGATGAAAAAAAATTAAAATATTTACGTCCCTGTTGCTTTAAGAATTAATGGAATCCGTTCCTTTCTCCTTTTCTCGAAAAATGATTATAGATTGATTCCAGGAACGCTGTCCTTTTTGATAATACTCTTCTTGACGTGCAATTTATACTTGAACTTTAAAGGTAGTATTTTCGGTGACGTATATATCACATAGGTTATAGGTAGGTACCTACACAAAAAACCTTTATATTATAGCTGCACTCTGTAGATAGGTGCTGTATAGATGATAATGACGCATAATTTCCGCGATAGATGGGTACCTAATATGTATATTATAGTATTATGACATAACTTGGGTGGTTGGCGCGCGCCGCGGGTTATGCGCGTTGTGAATGGACGGGTGAGCGAGCATAGCGATTGAATGGAAAACGCGGTACAGCAAACAACACATACACACATAAGATATATATATATATATAATGTTATATAGCAAGTGACACAGAAAGAGCTAGCTAAAGAGAGAGAGAGAGACAATGTGATGTCGGTCGGTGGGAAAACCCGAGCGGAGGCGTATACCGTGGCGGCCAACAGGTGGTCCGCCAGACGGACAGACAGACAGACGAATACTACGCGGCACGCACACAATCGTACACGTGGGCAATAGTATTCTGCTCGGCGGCATGAATGGTGAGAGAGAAGGCACAAGACAGAGAGACCTATAGGGAGAGAGAGTGAGAGAGAGTCAGAGTCAGCAGTGGCGGTGTAATAGTTGTCTGTGTCTCTTTCACGCGGCGGCGCGGTACGATTATATTTCATATATATATATATATATTGGTTTTCATTCCGAATGCACTCGGCGCGAGCGTCACGCCGGCTGTGGTTTTTCCTCGTTTTCATTTCCAGTCCGATTGCTGTGCGAGCAGCACCAGGCCGCGTCGCACTCCCGTTTTCTCGCCGCCGCCGCCGGATTACGATAACACCTCATATATATATAGCAACGAACCCGAGTTTTGTATCAACTATTATTATAGAATCTACGACATATACCTAATTAGGTATATAATATAATGCAGTTTATAATTTTTAAGATGACGCCACACCCGCACATGATGTATAAACGTATAAAATACGAACAATTTGCGCTCAGGAGTTCTATTTATTTTGTGTTGTCGGCGTATATTAATATTAGAGCGAAATTACCTATATTATCAGACTTAAAGGTAAGACCTTTTTCCATTTTTTACATCCGTTTAGTTTCGATGTTTTAATTTTAAGCAAAGTTCATACCTACCTCTATTTTTACATTTCTACTTTTTTATATTTCGCTTCAAAATTAAAATATTGAAAAAAAACCTAATATATGATTGTAAACTTTTAAGTTTGATAGAATATAGGTCAATTCACTCAACAATAATTAAAACATACGATACAAAATTGGAACTGCTGAATGCAAATTTTAAAATTCTCTTAATATACCGGGGTCCTTTATATTACCTACAGGTATTGTCTTGTTCCACTCTCCGAAGTCCAAATATATATCATTTATCTCCAATGATCAATTTTTTGCGAAAACCGCACAGAAATAATGTGTATACGTCTTGTATGTTATACTGCAGGTAATATATTATACTATTCAGAAGCGGTGATGACGCTTATAATATAAAATATTATAAATCGTTTGCAGGAAATTGTACCTGAAATACTACACCGCTACCGCCACCGTCGACGCCATCGACAGTTTAAATGGATATTTTCAATTTGCGTGCTTACCTATTTATATTATATACCTACCTAATATGTATATATACATACCGTTACCTACGCGGAAAACGATCACGCGTATTATCGATTTGTATTTTATTATATTATATTATAATATTATAGTCGCAAGATTATAACATTAGATTATTATTATTATTTTTCCTTTGACAAATACAAATTTCAAAACACTTCATAATAAAATTTATCGGTTTTAGAAATGCGCGTGCGATATATTATAATACGCCATACCATGACTGCGAAACATCCTGTTTTTCACGTACACATTTACATACCAACATAGGTAACTCACGTATATACATAATAATATTTTGACTACCTTGCGAATTATATATTTTACACGGTTGACAGCAGTAACACGTATAATAATCTAACATAATTTTTCAATCGCTCTGTAAACGATTTTCGCTACATCATAAAATTATATACGTATATAACGCATATTGTGATATGTTCATACACAAATACACAATATCTATAAAAGTACTCATGTGTGTGTGTGTATAGGTATATACCTATAGATGTTGCGTTATCTCCGTCTGCAGTGGAAATATATTATTTTTATGCACTTCAATACATTAGGTATATTATTAATACCGCGTTGCATGTATAGGTACATAATATAAAATAGTGGTGGTATAATGGTATAATATATAGATGTACTGTATACATGTGCGGATGTGTAGACAATATTTTACATACCTGTATAAGTTGTAAAGTTTTGAAGTGCGCGTGCCTGTCAATAAATATAATTGCACGCTAAACAATAGTGCAATCTATACATATATATTTTATATATATGTAACTGCAATCCACTCCTGGAGTAGACACTTCATAGTTGAACGGGAATGAACCAAATTTGGATAACCGAATTTACTAAGTGCACAATATGTGTTGTGATAATGAGAAAGTTTGAAGGGATTGTTTTTATTTTGAGTCATCGAGGATTGAGTTACCGAGAGCTGACTATAATTATTTTTGACGGCTATATATAATGCAGCTATATAATATGTTGTGCTGGGATTTGAGTAGTCACAAATCGATTAAGCCTCCAAAGACAATTTGATTATTGCGTTTATTTTTGTTCGTCTATATTATGTACATAGTAAAATAGTATGTACCTATGTATATATTATATGTACAGTAACAAACGGGCAGATTCGTTTAAGAGCATACTGCGTTTCCTTCGGCGAAGGCGGGTGGTTACAAAAAGGGTTAAATTAAACTTGGTATACAGCTGTACATGTCTTATACAATCCGATTATTCAAACGTTAATGCTACATGATGGCTAAGGGAGGGGGTGACTGTAAGCCTTTTAAAAAAATTCATCGTTTTTACCGTTTGTAAGAACGCCATTGTTTCTTATACAAATCAAAAGAGATGCGCATCCAGCTAAAGTGTAGTGTCGAGTAATTAAATTTTACTCGCTCTGTTCTCTGCTTCTCTAACTCTTGCGTTTACACCGACCTACAATAAGATAATGTCTTGAAAAATAACATATCCACATGACATGAGAAATGAGTCTCTCGTTATTGTGACTATTATAATATGCATTTATGCATAATGTATACTATAAAATGGCCGACAAACGCTCATCGAAATCGAATAAAATATTACAACGCGATGTATGTGGTACTCACACAATAATATCGCCATACATAATGTTTGTCACAGACGGCTGCAGTGATATAATATACAATATAATATATAATATAATAATATAAAATGTGGTGCGTTGTCCCCCTCCTTTGCCCCCCGAAATGTCTCCGCCTCTATATTATGTACTGCACAAAAGCGGATTACCGTGCCCATTGTGTGAATGTGAGTGTGTGGAGACAAAAATTGGCCGCCATGTTCGAAAAACCTTTTGAAAATAAAAAAAAAACTATAATATTATATTATATGCGTTTGATGTGCGCACACACATAGATACAGACAGTAGCAACGAGGACGCGTCGAACACAGTTGGAACGTATAAAAAAACAAAATGTGTATTTCTCGTCTGACTGGCCGCGGAACAATGCGAATTGAGAGAGAGACATACACGCGCACTCGCGCACAAATGGTGGAGCACAATATATAATATTATTATTATTATTATTTATAAATAATAATGCGTGCTCTTCACTCTGCAGTGTTTATATATATATATGGGACCGCTACACATATATTTATAGATATCGCAAAGGGGTGTCGTCCTCTCAGCGGTGCATCGTGCACAATATATATACATACACCTAGGTATATGTATATATAAACGTATACACGCGGTCGGGTTATAAACATATATATTATATAAGACGCGAGGGGTCGCGTGGAAATCGATCTGCCGCCGACGAGCGTTTTTATCCCCCCTCGCCCTCGTAACCCAGTTACAAGCACCGCGCGCATCACTCGTATTCGCGTATATACAAATATATATTCGGAAACATTATCAACATGCCACATATATATATATTAATTTATATAGTGTATATTTGTATATATATATATACGACTTAGGTACCTAGGGATCGCGGGGAACACGCAGTTGCGCACGTTGTACTGCATGTGCACTATATTATATTATATATATTTTTTTGGCGGCCGTGTATTTGACAGACGGTTTTTACGAGCTACACTCGCACCGGGCCCCGATTATTTTTTTAGGAATCACCGAAATCGTTTTTTATTCAACAAATACGAAACTGGAACAAAAAATTTAATAGAAATATTAATATTTCAATTGTAAGACGTGATTACGTGAACATTTTTTATTTTTTTATTTTATCCATGTATCCACTTATAGCTAAATAAGGGAACATAATATATATTATATTTTCTGCAGTAGAACTTAAGGTATCTACAGTATTTTAAATTATTGCCGATTCAAGGTGTTTTTTACAATATCGCCATCCTGCTTTGTTGGACGGAATATCTTTAATTTATGCGTCCCGTCGTCCCGATATTTTCTGAACCCAAAATCCGAAATCCTTAACTGCAATTTACGCTAAGCAGTTATTTTAATTTATAATAATCATCCTATAATACGATGTAGGTACCTATAATGAACATATAGTACGTGTACATTGTACACGGGAGGTGTGATTTATATATAAATAGGTCTACATGCAATATGATAGTATATATGATATAAATTATTATATTGTATATATATACTCGCCCGTCTTTCATTTGAATTATTATCAATCGATATGCGGTCCGCGATATAATATAACGCGCGTCGCAGTACGGACCCAATATCTAAATAATATATTACCTATATTAGTAGGTACAATATGTAAGTAGAATATGGCAGTTGAATGCCCAGAAATTGCGTGGCCCGAGGGAGTGGTTCACACACGACGAATGATGGTCGGGATGTGCACAGGGCGGAATATTATATTATATACATTATACTTTGTTGCAAAATAATAAAAAAAAAAAAAATACAGAGATAGTATTAAAAAACAGCTGCGCAGTATACTTTGTTATATATAGTACCTAATATAATACTGTATAGTTTTGCGTGCTCACATGCATATATATATATATTTTATTATATTATGTATATACGTACATTTTGACGATCCCAATTTTTTTTTACCGTTATTCTGCCAAAAATCATCATAGTATAATTTATTACGTAATTTTTATTTTTATTTTGTTGTGTCACCGCTACCCCTAAATAATAATATATAGGTATATAGATTTCGACGTCCCTTTTGAAACTTGTAAAATCCTATTCTTTTTTTCGTGTTTAATAATTTTAAACGATTATTGATTGTCCCGATAGTGCAAATATAATATAGTATTATGGTTTTTTTTATATAATATAAATGAGGGGCATGCACAGCCGCTCGTATTTCAACTACTATATATATTATATATATATATGTCTAGTATAATAAAACATCGACCATTTATAGATAAATATTTTCTCATGTTGTGACGTTGTGTAACAGTATATAATATTATAATCAACACGATTATTAATATAATATTTTTTAAGTAAATAACAATAGAGAAAGTTTGTTAATTTTGTGTAATTTCTTATATTGTCTATCGTTCAATATCAATGTACTAAACAGTTTGGTGTGCAATATTATATGCTTGAAGCACTGTACTGATATGTGTGTACATAAACACTTTAGAAAAATAACGAATAAATTGTACACGTTGCAGACTTTGAACATCGTTTCTAACCGCTAAAAAATATATTATCTTTAATATAATTCATACAAGTTTGGTTCAGGCGTCATATTATGATACCCTGTATCGGGCTGTATACTATAGCTATATATTATATTATAGTTGCGTTTAAATAAAATACATATATCTTTCTTAAATGTTAAGGACCTTGATTTCGGTGGATGCTAGGTGGTAATTAGAGACCGGATATGACTTGTATCTATATAATAATATATACATTATTATTATTAATTATATTGAAATTAATTCGAGAACAATCTAATTTACACTTTTAGGACTTAAAAAACGATAAATTAAAGATCAATTTACATTACTATTGTATTATGATAAAACTATCCAACCTTTCAGTTTAGTTAATTTTTCTACTTATTTGGATTAAAGTTTATGAATGATATTTTATTAATTACGTCTTTAATCGTCAATGCTGTAGACAAGTGATGTTGATTTATATTTTAAGTATAAAAATACGTAGCTAGCGGTCCGTGAAATTTAATGCAGTTTTGGACGATTTTGTTCACGTGGTGTGGACTAATAATAATAATAATAGTGAATAAGCGAATCGTCTATTTTTAATAGTAATAATAAGAACTCGAACAGATAAAATCTAGTTGAGCATTTTTTATTGAGATATGGTTTTCACACGTGATACAAGTATTTTAAATGTACTGACTGTTAATCATAATTTCTTGTATATCTAACCGTGGCAAACCCGACTTTATTTATAACTTCTTTTATGTTTTGCGGTGAAAATAGTGGAAAACCATTTTTTAGTTGTTGGAACACATAATAAGTAACAAATAGTGACTTTTTCAACTTAATTATTCTTGCCTGTCAAAATGTTTAGACCGGCTACGCTGTATCAAATGATTCCAATCCAAAGTCCTTCAGATCATTTCAATCTCAAAAGCCCCACTCTTCAACCAGATTTGAGAAATACCCACTAACATTGAATCAGCAAAGCTCTCCGATATATAAGTGATTCACTAACCAAAAAACTATCGTCGTCTCAAATTTCATCCGAACAAATTCCAGGAAACCCCGAGAGGACTAAAAAGACAGTGGTGTAGAACCTGTAACTTAAACAGAAAATAATATCATTATATTTGTTATACATTTAACTAATATTTCATGATGAATTACTTCCAGTGGGAGGGAGGTCTATTGTGTCCATGTTATATTATATATTTATTTAGTCAATTATAAACTTATTTTTATCAGCCCTGTGACAGATGGTTCAATGATATAATATTTTACAGTTAAGTTTTTTGTAACAATAATTTATGTACATTTTGTGATCCAAAACTGTGAACTTTCTTTAGTTGCATTAACTTTTGGTTTTTGAATATTATACCCTAACTATCCGTATAGGCACTAACCGGTCTACGTGGTCATTATAAACCCTGAGATACTTGTACTGCAGATATCAACGAAATGGATCATCTTGTAGTATACAATGCGCTTTACTCAACTTATGCGCGTGTACACAGCAGTTATGTTAAACACGCTCATGCGTACGTATTATACGTGTTGAGCTTCTTAACGTTTCTGGACGGATAAAAAAAGAATAATAATTTTCAACAATAATATACGACATAATAGCATACAAGGTCTGATGGCAAAAATGGTATGCGTACCTATAATAACGTTGTAAAAATACCGTTCACCTTTAAAGTAATATTTACACACAATATAATTGTAATATAGGTAAAAGCATAAGTGGGTATATATGTTATATATTATATAAACGAGAGCAGCACTACTAAGTAGGTAGTATACATTATAATATATAATATATTATAGTAGTTTATTTGCAGAAAGAGATATCAAGTTCACAGACCGCGTCGTCGTGTTGCGAGTCCAAGTCGTTGTTTAATTACGGTATGTAACGACGTGTGTGTGTGTGTGTGTGTGTGTGTGTGTGTTTGAGCGCGCGCGGGTGAGTGTGTGTGCGTGTACATAAATAGTAATCGTAATTAAAAAAGAATAATAATAAAAAAAAAAATCGTCTGCTCGAATAACAACAATGTGTCTAGGTATTATATACTTACCTTTATATGTATAACATATATATATATATTATAGGTACCAACGTTATTATTATTGCTATTCGTTTTCTATTGTAATGACATCGGCGGGCGGCGAATCGTTCGAGAGAAACATACAAAACGTGCGTGCGCGTATTATAAATTTAATTGCGACTTGCGAGTTATAATAATAATATAATGTGTACATCATACGATTCCCATACGAATGCGCCGAGGAAACGTTATAATAATAATAATATTATTATTATACGTCGGACGCGAGCAGCAATCATAATAATAATAAAAACACGAGTTTTATGTTTTTTCATTCCGTTTCGTTTTAATAGACATTTGTATTAGAGAAACGTTAATTAATCCATACGCTAATTAAACTAGGTCCAACCGAAAAAAAAAAATATATAATATAAACGAACTACGCGCGAACGTCTCTACCTCGTCCGCCGCACATGCAGTAATATATACACGGCTTGGCACGATAATTGCACGTGTTTACCGAAAAATGGTAATTATTACCGTGGTAATGGTAGCGGTGGTGGTGGTGGTGGTCGTCGTCGTCTTCGTCGTCGTTGTCGTCTTGCTGCGTATGCAAATATACATATTCGGCTGTATCCTACCGTCCGTCCGTCCGTCTCTCTCGCGGACTACTCTCTCGTGTAACGGACGCCACTTGTCGGCGGCGGTCGTCCGAATTAAAAAATAAATAATTATTGTTTCGAGAGCGTAAAAAAACAAAAAACAACTTTACTTCTCTTCGTTATTATGAATATTATTGCTACATCTGTTCGAACAAACTATATAAAATAGGTTTTCAAATTAATTTTTTTTTATATACTATTTGTTGGTACCTACACGGATCTATGTGTACATTGTATACACCTCCTACGACTATAAGACGCGGATTAAAAAATATAAAATACGCTCCATTATTGGTGATGCGTGAGATGCCTTACTAATTAAATTACACGAGTACCTGCTACAGACCGATAGTAACAATAATAATATATTGAGTGTATTTTCCTCAGCGGACATCGATGAGTTCATTAGATTAGGTCGCGTGTTGGTACCCCGCATCGCTCACGATCCCGCTGCAATCCGCGCGAACCGCACCACCGGCACCGGGGGTCACAGATAGGTACAACGCATTTATATTACATAGATAGGTACCACATATTATTATAATATATAGTTATTACTATATTATTATGTAGGACAATACGACTCTTACGTAACTATATACCTATATTGGGATCGTTTATTCATTTTTTTTTTTTTCGAGATACCGAACTCGCGATTAAATATATATCATAATAATATGCGTATCGATATTATTATTATAGAGTAACATAAATCGATCGGCCCGGAGTATAATATACACGTTTGTTGTTTACTTCTCAGATGTATAAATTTGTCGAGTCATATACAATATTATATTATATACATAACATAATAATAATAATAGTAATAATCCGAACGAGAATTATTATATCTTCGATTCCTCCTTCGAAACAATGGGACCGGGGACTCGTCTCGGAAACCTCGAGCCAATAGGTGCCTGCACATATATATATATATAATATGTGTGTATACGCACGGAGGCGAAGAATTTTTCACGCGATGACAATAATAATATGATGCATCGAGATTGTATAATATATATATGTACTGTTTTACCAGTTACCACCCGATGGTTTTTCTTTATTAACCTCGGTATTGCATGTACCTATATAATATACGTCCCGTGTACACGAATTGACGAAACGATAGATATCTTGATACGATATTTTCGTACTCTCATACACATATTAATCATATATTCAATACTAATATAGGTAATGTATACCACTGTTATCTAAAGATAAATCGTAGATGACCGCGGTATTGTTGGTATATCCCCGGCGCCGCGCAAAGGCTGCAGCGGTTTTGCGGCTATATAATATTATAATATTTATAATACCGCATATACCACGTGTAGGCGATTTGCGCGCAAATGGCATAATATACCGTATCAGCTAGCAGGGTGTAATATGCTCTGTGTTACGCGTGCCGAGTACGTTTGTGTATAATATAATATGCGAATAATAATAATTTACCGATGGTGGCGACGGGTTTTAACGGCTCCCGCGAGAAACGCTCTGCACTAGACTGCATCACTATATGCATATTATTATTTTAACGATCGCAATGATACGTCCTACGATATATTATACGATTCCGTCGCACCCGGTGCCCGTCGGTCGTATTGTTTTGGTCGACGTGGTCTGGCACAGTTGGCCGGACATACTCGTACACCGTCATAATATTTATGCGATATATCATCCTGCGAGGCGAGGCGACGATTTCCAGGCCGGGAAAACTCGAAATGGCCAAAAACGATTATTATTATCGTCGTATAATAATATATGGTATGCGCGAAATACGTCGAGAAAACGACAATCCATATTATAACCCCGTCGCGTATGTATAAACAGAGTACAATTTGAGGGGAGGAGTTTTCGATAACTATAATAATCATAATATATTTTATGTACACTGTTTAAAACCTCATCATAATCACAAGGCGTCTTACTCGATTTAGATAATATACCTGTGTATGATAACAATTGTATAGGAAAGTCGTTGTTTATGAGGCATTGATTCGTTGACGGTGTAATTTATTTTGACCTATATAATAATAATAATAAAGATAATAATTTATATTTAAAAACATACGTCGACGAATATGTATTACATTTGGCGGTCCAATATTTTTGTCACGTATAGGTATTTTATAATGTCGTCAATCTTGATGGCAATATTCCCCGTGTATATTATTATAGATTGAAAATATAGTTTTATTGCCATTCGCCCGAAATTTTACGATCGGAGCTCGAATTTCCACACAATATAATATTTTTACACGCGCGTATAGAAAGCGAATTGTCTGAAAAACGGTCGTCCCGCACGATTTTCAATATTTTTATATTTTTATTCACAATCGTTTTATTATATTATTCTTATAGATCATGGTTGTTCGCCATTGTTCTAGGCATATATATTGATAAACTATATACCTGTGCGTACCTACACGTACTTATATTGTACTATATACATTGGTATATTATTATGACCGCAATGCGTTTGGGCTAATTGTTTTTTCACGCTCATAAAAATTAAAAATTGTATTTAGGTGAAATGTGTAAATTGTGCTGTTTGGGCGAGTATATTATATAATGGGTTTGTAACCTTCTCAGTCCTCTATATAGTCTATATGTTAAGTAAGTGTTGGATATAATATGTAAAACTTATGAAAATATTGAAATTTCATTATTACATAGAATATTATTATATGATAAAGCAAAAAATTAAATTCGCTATTTTTTTTTTAATTTGTTACATTATATTGGTCAGTATATTGAAATTGTACTTTTTTGCAATACATTCTTTTTTAATAATAGGTACCTATGATATTCTCAGACAGTTCCTGTAGTTCTGTTTAAATGAGAAGGAAACTTGATTTGTATACGATTTCGTATATATATATACCTAAACGCTATAATATAATATTAAAAATGTTCCCTAAACACATATATATATCCCTACCTATTTTCCCAAATGCAAACCACTCATACATTATAATATTTAGTTTTATATATCTCAAGGTAGTAGGTATAGGGTCATAACTATTATACGCAATTACACATATGTATATAATCAAAAACATATCGAAACATAAATAAAAAATATCTAAATTTGGTGCACCTACTTAAACTATAATAAGAAGACATTGCGTCGCTTTCCTGATTATTTTATTCTCTCGAAATTTCACCACACCATCCCCTCACGCGTATAGTCGATCGGAAGTATTTTGTGGTAAACAATCAAAATGCACGCACTTCTGCAATCGTTGGAAACACAGTAGGTATATTATTATGTACGTAATTAAATTTGGATAATATTTACGTCGGTTTCTACACACAGCCTGTGTGTATGTATAATGATGGCATATAATAATATAATATGCAAATGTAGGTACATGATTATGTTATAAAGGTGCAGGCAGTACACACCGCGTTGTGATCAGAAAGAAATTATTCGTGTTCCACGAAATTATGGTAGGGATGCCATGCGATTATTAAATTAAATCTCCACAGTTTTTTATAACAAGAATTTCATATCGGACCGTGATACATTTTAAATAGTTACAGGTACCGTTTGTGCGCTCGCCAAATACGAAATAGTTGTAAATTAAAAATAATTATTATACCTATACATAATTATACATATATGATATTATATTGGCTGTATAACCAGAAATCACTCCGGAAAAAGTGAACAAACATAAAACACAACGCTTTATCAGTGTACCTCACTTTGTGAACTAATTCGAGCATTTGACAGACTGACTACAGATATGGGATTGGATAGGTACCGGCGGTACCGCACTTGGATTATATTCGAATAAGATTCAAATTATACTCTCTAAGCTTTTCTGATATTTCAGTTCTGTAACCTAACACTAAACAAAAAAAAAATTCAATTTTTGTGAGCCTAAACGGAATTTATGTGTGAGCCATCCTAGTCTCAATAAATCTATATTGATATAATTCTTATTGACATAGGTTCAGCATAGTTTACCAGAGACTTAGTAAAGCTATAATATATAGGTAATATGTTTATAGTGTACCTATATACGAATATTTTTTGACGAAAATCATCGTTATTATATAGTTATTGGTTGTTATTATATTATATTGGCCTTCTCGATGTCTGACTCAGGTCCTTTTAGGTAGTTATTTGCAATTTGCGTAATTTTTATAATTTTATTGAGTGCAATAAAAATGATTTGTAAAATTATTATACTATCTAAACATATTATAATAATATTACGCAAAACCTCTGACTGGTGGACGTCTCTTATTATATACATCATCGTCTTATAATGATTCGCCACAACCATAATATTATTATAGTCTTGACTAAAAATATTTTATAATATATAGACGAATTTACAATTAAACGTAGCATAAATAATCCATTCGATGTTAATTTTATACGCATCCGAATGTCGTTTTTGAGGCCAAGAATTTGTTGTGCGGGCGTTAACTTCGGCCCACGAAGACCGTACGTATGCGTACGTACAAACGATGATACGTTATATGGCACATAAACATAACAATATATATATATATATATGAGTACCCAACAACAATGAGTGATTTTAAATAATTAATTATTACTGTCGGCCAAGAGAAACACAATTAGACGTATATATGCACTCCGCTGCAACAACCAAACATTTTAAACATACGTTATTATAATATTATCGTTTTTAATAAATCTGAAAAAATATTTTACTAATGAGAATATTCGGTAGGCGTTCGTCGTATCGGGACCGAAACGATTCGATCTGAGCACAGACCGATTCATTCTGTTCGCATGTAGACGGGGAGAAAAAAAACCGAAACTTGATTTTAATATTATAATGATTATATAGTCCAACTGTACATGCACGTGAAATATTATTCGAATACCACATTATAATATTTATATAGGTTCAGCGATGTGTGTGTGTGCGTGCGTGGCAAGTGTTCGCAATAATATTTTTATATACCTAATAATAATGCTGCTTCTGTTACCGTTCATGGCGAGCAGTACTGTTTTTGGTCTTGATTTTCACCAAATATCGATCTGGTTTTTTTGTGTTCAGTCGCGTGCGCTTGTTCGTCGAAAACAAAGTAAAAAAAAAAAAAACACTAGCACCTATTATATTCCACTTGCCGTATATTCTGCAGCGTGAATCGCAGTCGTTCGGAAATAATGACTGAGAAAAAAAAATAAAACCAAAGTAAACCGGTTGATCGATTTTTGCGTCCAAAAGATCTTTCTCCGCGCAGTCATCGTTTCGACCTGGCACTTATATTTAAAAATCACATTTCGACAGGGTTACGTAAACGCGTCTAGCCCTCGAATGATATTATATATTATATTATGCATATAAAGATGAAACGGTGAGGATGTGCGCCGATGGCGTATATATATGCGTAATAACGCGTATACATATTATATACCTACAGTGCTCTGTGTATCTCGTGGAGAATCACTGAACGGACATCGCGTGACGTCGGTGAAACGTACAAAAAAAAAAAAATAATAATCTTAGGCTAATGAAATGATTACGGAAAATATCCCCATAAAAACATGCCCTCCCGGGGGGTACACGACCGCGTCTACTGCATATATAAGCACACCATCGCATCGTGGCAACAGCTACAAGCGTGTCATTCGGTCGGATTTAGGCAGTCTGCTGAGAAGAACGAACCCGCCGCAGTGGCCGACAACCTATGATTATGTGCTTAAAAATACATATTCGGTCCTTCGTGTGCGCCAGCCGTTTCCTCTCTCGTGGGCACAAGAGATGCGAGCGAGTCCGAAGACACGCGTTCGACTCCTGCTATACCTGCACGGGTGTATCATATATTATACCTACACACGATAACGTGTAATTCGTCGTATCGTTATTGTGTTGTATAATATTATTAACACACACACATATACACTTATGAGGTCGAACACAAAACACACATCACATTTCTCAGCGGATTCGAAACGCTGCTCCCGAACAATCGTTGTGTTATTAATAAAATATAATACACATATATATTATAAAAAAAATAGTAATAATAATAAACAAATAAATAATGTATATAATATAACTAGTATACTAACGCGCGGAGGACGAGACGAGGCCCCCGCCGAAACACATTAGTGCGTCGGACCAATTAGTTATGGGGAATCTGGAGAGGATCCCGGCCGCGTTACTATGTATACACTATACAATAGTAATAATACCTATACTGGTAATGGTATATATCGGTTTGGTTTGGTGTGTGTCCTTGTTGCATTTGTGTGTGTGTGTACCAATGTGTTATTAGTTATTATGTTACACGACGACGGGTCTACAAACAACGAGAATAATAATGATTTATCAATACGTCAATGAGCGTGTTAGGAAGCAGAGAGGAAAAAAAAACAAAACAAACCGAACCAAACCAAATAACACATCGTATAGACGGGCGCGCGCGCACGAGAATGAGAGAGAGAGAGCGAGTGAGTGAGTGAGAAACGTCGAGAATCGGATGCGAAGAGACGCGACGTGGAAGAAGAATGGTTAAAAAAAAAAATGAAAGAAGTAACCGAAAAAAACCAACATCGGCTAGTCGTTCGAAATTACTTTTCGGATACGCTGTGTCTCGACAACACTACGACGGGCTCTCGGGTAATTTAAAAAAATAAATATTGTTACAGCCGCGAGTCCGTGTCTATTTGTTATCATTCGTCATGCGTGTTCGTCAAAAGGACGCACGTAATACCTGGCTGGCCGATCGTCTTCGTCGCCGTCGTCGTCGTCGTCGTTGTCGAAAGGCAATCGCGTATTACGCCCGCTACAGCAGCTACACACATATTATATAATATAATAATATATATATATTATAATATACGATATATTATTCCCTATATAGGTATGCACAACACACCCGCCCCGACCTGCCCACCCGCTCACGCCGCAGACAACAATTACTTAGCTGACGTTTTCCAAATTAACGCCGCGGGATAATGGCCGCGTCTTCGTCTATGTCCACACTCACACACACACACACACACATATATGATATAATAATATAATGCTCATTGCTCTGTCGCTCGTGCGTGTGTATAATATCACATATCTGTTTACATAGAATTGGTTCTTACATTTTTTTTTCACTCTTATTGTGTTATTCGCCTTTTATAAAATAATATACATTATAATATACTACGAGACGTGCTTTTCGCTATTCATATAATAATATAATATAGGCACATCATGTGATATACGTATATATTGTGTCCACGTCTCACGGATCATCTTTTGGTAAATAATATATATTCAAACGTCGACCGCGAACGAGAAGCGCGCGTCTTGATATTATTATAATATTATACTGTCTATAAATTTTAATACAGTGACTTATATGATAATATTAAATATGCATACAATATGCGTGTGGTATATATACGATAATGTTTCGTGTGCATTGTGCCGCAGAGTCCAACATAATACAGGAGATGAAAAAAAACGATTTTAAAATATTTCGGTCGATTTTAGTCGGGGTGTGACAAACACCGCTCGTCCGTACTATAATATATTTAAATTAATATTATAATAATATCTGCTAATATATTATATCGTGTAATATTACGTGACAAATACCTATACAGTTATGTATACATTAATCGCATGTATGTAGCATTATTTTAATATGCTCTACGCCATGCCTATATATTATATCGTTATTTGAACGAAAATCATAGCTTGTCACTGATATACGTCATATTATTATTATTATTATTATTATCATTATTATTATTTACCACGTTCGAGTTTTTCGCACGAAAATGTCTGTTTCTCGATCTATATATGTATATAACTGCAGCGAGATTGATCGATTGATTTTCATACCGAGTTTACCATAATAATTTTATATCTTACGTTGTTCTCAAACATTGTCCCCCTCCCCCTCCGCTTACCAGGTCGCCGTGTGTCAGTATAGCGAAATATATCGTAAATATAATAATACAATATTATTGTTATCGACGTGTAGGGCGTACTAGGTGGAGGTGGGGTGGGTAGGTAGGAGGGTCGGATACGATTGAAAATTATTATTATAACGCAGCGCACATTATAATATAGAGGTACCTAATATCGCGATTTCGCAACAGTTTGTAGAGTGCAAAATAATCATTTAATAGTATTTATAATATACCTACACTCCACACGTTTCGCGATTAATATAAATATTATATTGGCACTGCGCGGGTCCAAATGTCACGATGACTGTCATAACACCGTTAATAACAATAATTATTTGCATTATAATATATTAATATATTATATTAAAAACGTAATAATAAAAACGGACGTGTTTATTTAATAAGCATATTTGCGGCCGCCAAGGTCGATATCGCAATCCACGTCGGGTATCGTAATAATAAAAAATAAAAAATTGTCAAACATTCGACTGTTTTATAGGTGTATAATAATACAAGTACAAATTTATTATGATTATTACTATGTTTTATTACGGAAAGCGAATGTTTTCGGGCGGCGTTCCGAGGCGGACTTACATAGTAAGTCTACATACATTGTAGAACTCGTTATAATAATATTTCACATCCGTACCGGCCTCGTAAAATGCATATATTATAATAGTATAAACATCTCGAACGAGTATCTAAATACTTAATATACATGTATTATAATACAGTGAGTGTGTAAGTACATATTAATATATTATTATATTCTATATCTATCGTTTTCGTTTATTTTATATATTTTAGTGTAGGTACCTGTGACACTCGCGATTTCCGTTCTCCGTGAATTATACGAACCATATATATTTTCTTATTGCATATACCTACCTACTAATAATATCGCATCTTAATATACGTGTAGATAATTGCCACGTTTTGTTTAATGTATAACGATAGTTGAATTGAGATCTGGATAACTGTATAATATTATATGTTTATAGATGCGTATTATTATAATTTTATCTATTTAAAATCGCCTACCATCGACGCATTATAATGCGCTGCGTAAACACGGTTAATATAATAATATAGAAAATAGTATGGCAAATTTATAATGTTATTCGCACATAAGTAATTAAATTTCAAAAAAACAGAGATTTCGCCATGAATCGCGTGCGTTCGCGCTTTATTTAACTAAATACTTATATACAATAACACACACACGCACTATCATACGGGACTTGAATCATTATTATTATTATTTTTTTTTGGCCAAATAAACATGAATTAATATAGTTTATATATTCTTCACACACACGCGCGCGCGTCACGCGTGTGTTGTTCCTGTCGTTATATAATATATTTATATATATTATTATATATAGATATATATATTAGTATATTATAATTTATGCGGTTTTTTTGGCCACCATATTTTTTTTCACCTTTTCACCGTTCACTATCCGACTCACGGGTTCGGACGATGTTCTAAATAAACGCGCCACGAGTATGTAATTCGCATACATTATTATTTAGGTATGATCCAAATAATATAATGATTTATGCCTCACGTATGTACCTATACGTTACACCGGCGCCGTCGGAAATGTGCAACGAGGTTTCCCGCCTAAAACGCGTTTGAATTATACGCCGCACATTATAATAATGTTATTATTATTCATAATTGCATCATATTTTTTGTATCCCCAATTATTACCGGCTATGACAAAGATAAAAAATTAAAAAACTGTGCACATTTCTTTATTTAAATTAGAGAGTTACCTACTCTTGATCAATTAATCTTCCTACAAATCCATATCACAATTTTTTCAAAATTTTTACCAATTTTACTTACTGGGCAAAACAGCTCCTGGACATGATATGATGGGAGAGTGATTATACGATTCGTTTTCTCCCTCCTGCAGTACCTTTAGGGTGTACAGAACTTCCGTAGGTACTTGTAATTGTATGTAACCGTCTACCCGGTTTGCTTCACCTCCCCCCTCCTACACATAAGCTTTAATTTTTATCTGCGCGTCAGTTCCATTGCCCAGCGCTAACTTACATGCCGCCGCCGCCGATCGACTTTTTGTCTCGGGCGAGAGCACGCGTACGCGCCCGCCGGCGGCGTTCTTCCACCTGTTCCTGTACATACACGTAACACGGTAAAATATCCATTGTGAACGGCGTACCTACTGAACAGAACAACACACACACACACACACACACACACACACACACACGCGCGCAGACACAATACAATTAATATTATATTATATACACGCGTATCGTGCATTTGTATAATGCGCTACACCTATGTGTATATACCATACACGACGGATGATTATTGCGTTGTGTGCACGATAATGTCATATAATATATCATATATATTATATTATGTGTGTATGTATAATATACGATAGGTGTACACATGTATATTATTATTTTTTAACCGGTACAAAACCCGCCGCGCGATTTTTAAAATTCTTTTTCTATTCAATCTTCGCAACGTATTATTAAATTAACGTCCGAGTGCGGGTCGGGTGGGCGTAGGGGGTATGGAAAAAGAAAAGAAACATAGCGTGCGCGCGCACACACACACACCATATATACTATAGCTAACTGTACGACTATACACAATAATAATATGAAATAATAACAATAATATTATTATATTATTATTGTCCATGTAGGTACATTAACATAATAATATATAACATGTACTCTCGGGACCGTCGTTTGTGTGCGAGTATAAAATTTTATAGCGTTTTCGTATTTTGTGTACTTAATTATTATTATCTTATGATACATAATAATATTACTTTAGAATATTATAGCGTCCGCTTCGCCAGCTCGTCGTGACCCGTTTCGCAAATAAATATCTAGACTGCACAGTGCCATTCTAAAAAAAAAAATAAACGCTCGTAAACTATATTATATTATATTTGTATGATGTTCCGTTAGAACAATTTCAACAGTATACTATAGCATTGTAAATAAAACAAGAACGAGCGTAATAATTTACGTCCGAGCACGCGTTCGTCGGTTGACGTTCATCGCCACATCGACGAAAACGATTTCGTCACACCGATTCGCGCGGCGGTTGCACAGTAATTACGGCGACGAGGACACGCAACAAACCATCTAGGCGGTGTCGTTTCGCCGGGGAGACGGAACAATATTTTTAACCTGTCCGGGGTCTTATCCGTGTTGATTTACAGACGGCTGCCTCCGCCGATGTGAATTTTGTGAGATGTCTAGCTCTCGAGTTTTTTTCCTGTAGTAAAATCGTGCAGTGGTATCATCATGGTCACGAGGCACGTGTATACGGAAACCACGGTATACGTCATATTTAACAGCAGACATGTACCTAAAAATGTGTTGATTTGCGTATGATTATTATTGAATGACACATATTAATATGTGCAACGTTCAACTCGTTATAGTATCTGTCTGAATTATATTATATATACGAAATTTGCAGTGGAGGTTATACTACGCCATTTTCACGGCGGGTTCTACGCAATATCACGTGGTGTCATATATTATAATATAATATTATACAATCGTACATTATTGATGGCAAAGAGATGCAGCTCTCGACGACCGACGGAAATTTTTCAGTCTTACGATCCGGGTGTTGTAACATAAAGTTATCGTCCATATATCGTGTCACACAATTATTTAAATCGTTCCGCCGACCATCGAGATCCTAGAAATTCCCAACTCTGGTCCGTACGCCTCTCCAATGCCACCTCCCTACCCAACGTTGATCGGTTACAGTTATATAAGGGATGGTGAGCACACTATATTATTATTGACGACGACGACATTGCTTTTTCATGGGAGGCGTACTTATACGCGTACCTACACGATGCATTATAATATTATAATAGGTACATAATATCATGTAGCTGACAACCGTATATATTATGTGTATACCGCGGCGTCGTCGATTTCCGATGAACAACAAATAACAATCGAAACGTGTGGACACATCTGTGGTGCATGTGCCAGAGAGAAACATAATTTTTCTCTCACTCTCGCTCTCTTGCTCTATTCACAAGCACCTGCTGTCATTGGTTTATATATTGCTTCACGTATTGGAAACGGCACAAATTCGTGGTACATGCGTATCGGACGTCGCTTTGTAAACAAACACACACACAATCAAAATGTACGTAATTCTATAGAGTCGGTGATAGTAAGTATAGATGTATTTGTAGTAGAACCCAATCATATTATTGACTTTTTGTGTGACCAAGGACAAAAGAATCGGATTAACTCACAAAAAAAAAAATAATAATATAAAAAGAGTAAAATACAAATACCTAAATGTATACGGCCGCGTCGCCGCCGTACAATGGAAATCGGGAGCGCCCAGAATAATTTCTATTAAAATTCTTATAGATATATGTATTTTTCATGTGTACTTGTGTATATACCTACGAAAATTGTTATATTCCCGAAGAACGGTGTATCCATTGTCTAATGTTTGAAAAACAAACAATAGGTTCATATACGTTTTTTTTCTTAACCATCTCTCTTATTACTATTATTAATATTACTATTATAAATATCTTAGTCATGATTGGAGGCCACTGAGGTTGAATGCCTCGCGGCTTTGACGACCGAGTCATATTTGTCGTATGCACACGATTATGTGCTGTTTTAATTCACCAGTTTAAAGTGACATTTTCCTCACGAGAAATTGGACGTTTACTTTGCCGTCGTCGTCTACTTTTCGAAAATTTAACGTTCCCCGCAAAGCTTCTGCTGAAATATAATAACAATACCTACGTAATATTATAACGGCTGCGGAACAAAACCGAACAGTCTCTACGATCGACTGTTTTTTTTATCTGTTCCGGAAATATTATTCGGGAATATATTTTTGTTTTGCAGTCTTCGTACATGGTGGATATATTATATTATGATGTGTAGGTACGATATAATATCTGTATGTGTCGTGTGTATATAAGGTATCATCGCATACAGAATAGAAACACAATCGGAATGTTCATTAGCCGCAAGAGTAATCATAAATCATAACGTAATCAATTGTTCTACTATCGAGCGTTATAATTGTTTCGAAGTTTGATTGATGGACTTGTGATATTGAACTCTTCGGAGCACACGGTGCGGTGGCTCGGATTGACATCCCCCGGCAAACAGGCCGCTATTATACCTGCCTATACCTAACCTAACACTGACGACGCGGCGGTGTACAATAATAATATAACATACGAACCGGTGCAAAACAAATACGTCGAGGGCCGCCGCCTTGTGTGGGACGGATGGATTTGGGAAAACATAAAGGCGCCAGTGCAATAATTAAACGTTAACGATGTATGCAGTGCGCGTGTGAGTATGTGTTATACACATACACACCGACGTATTATACACAGGTCGATGATTTGTTTCGCTTCAGGAGGCCTCAAAATGTCCTTTTCATCCAGACACCTGAATCATTAAACAAAAACAATATTAGTCTTGTACGATACGTGTATTATTTATACACATATTACATAATATATAATATATATAAATAGGTACGATACGTACGATAGGTTAGGTTATACCTTGAGCGCGGGGCCCCCGTCATCGCAAAGATAACTAAAATGGTTATTATTATTATCGCGGCCAGGGTGACTCAGATCGATCACATCGACCAGTATACGAATCTATAAAATATTATAGTGTGTATACATAAATGGTTTTTAACGTTCTGCAATACCTACGCGACTATATTATGTTGGATAATGTGTTTCTGCGGTAAAGTGGCGTAACAGGGTGGGCCTGCACAGTGTTTTCCAGTTTTCCCATAATGTTATAACGTGCAGAAAAACGGGAAAACAACGTGTACAACTCCCGCTACACGACTGCAGGATAAAAGATCCATTGTGGGTATAACGATGTGCGAACAATTCGAACACGGTATAAGCAGATGATTCGTCCCGTATCTTCGAAACAATATAATATTATATAATATTATTTACTCGATCACAATATATTCGACTCGTGAATTGTCTGAGATACTATATTAGTAGGTATATACACAGCAAGCGCCGGGCGTCGTAGGGCGTACCTATTATAATTTATATTGTATAATATGATATTATGAAATGCATTTGCCAAAAAAAGGCGTTCGTATATTTATCATATCTATTATACAATTATTGTTATGTATTTCGCACACATCGTCGACCGGGCGTTTCCTTTTCACAATATAATATTATAATGCGTACAGAGGTCCGTACGGAAATATAGGTACGATATTGTGTTCGCGATCCGGCGAAAGGGCCCGAACAAAAGATTACTGATGTCACCGGCCGACCATGTCGCGGGAGTTTTTTAGCGACTATAATACGGCCAAGAACACGCGATATCGTTATTTCTGCGTACGACTTTTTTACACGGCGTATGAGAGTCTTGTGACCGCCGGCGACGACGCACGGTTGAGACCCACTGCAGGGGCCGTCCCCGACCGAGTGATGATAAATGATTACGAAAAGATAAATCGTATAAGATAGATCGTATTAGACCTGCTGCGGCGCCGCGCGGTTCGAGGAGAAGAAGCGACCGCGGCGAACAACAACAAATATTGTACTTTTCCATTTCGGGGCGGCGTCGGCGGTCATTAACCACTCGGCCGAAATTAACTCGACTGCGATGACACATTGTAATTATCAAACGCACGGACATAATAATATATTAATATATGTACCTACACACGCGGAAAGGGGAAACGCTCGCGCAACGTTCGAAACGAATATACAAAACTACAACAGTCGGACAGGAGAAAAATCGGATTTTTAGTCCGACTACGGTGTCGTCCCGCGGGTGTATCGCCGTCGCCGCGGCCCACTGACGGACTCGCTCGCGCTTACATATTATGCTGCCTATTTATGTACGCATAGTTATATGATATATAAAATATTATGTGAATGGGTGCACGATATTGTTGTTATTACTATATAATCGATTTCCGTCGACACAGCGATAATTGTCCGACCGACAAACGTGATTGGATATTTCCGTCGTACACTGCACTGGGTCTGTCTATAATTATTATTACCCAATACATAATAGTGTAATATATTGTAATATGCATAATACTGTTGTGCACTCTGTCTTCTGCAATTATCGTTGCAATAATGTTCACGTGTTGTGCGCGTAGGCGCCGGTTATAAAAAAAATGTCACTCGTGCGACCGAACCGACTTCATCTCGGCCTCGGATAAACAGAAATTCGAATTCAAACCGATACCTACGTCAAGTCACCCGAGACTTTGTGCAGAGTGCAGTCGCTGTAAAAGCTCTACAATTTTACAAAAATATCTGAGCTATAGCATCGAACTGTTTGGAGAGAGAGAGATAGAGACAGATTATATGCGGCCACCTGCAGGGTTCGGTCGTTATCAGTATGCGTGCGCGTTTAATGATGAATATTATACACTAGACGTCCGATGAACTTGGTTTTCCCAAAGAAAAACGGAATGGCTGTTCGATTATTAAAAAATGAAATTTAAAAAAATCACGTTATTAAAAACGTTCACCGTGGAAAATGCGATACGTGCGGCGCGCATGTCCGACACATTATAATAACATGTACATTATAGTATTATTGTATACTGCTCATGTACAAATAATAATAATATGATACACACAATACACACGCTCGTTGTATATCTATGTGTGCGTGTGTGTATGCAGCAGCCGTGGTATCCATACGAAATTATGATATTATACTTAACGGTTGTAAAAATAAATTATATTATTATATTCGTATAGGTATAGTATAGGTATATAATATATAGGTACCTGGTACATGTGCGGTTGGACCGCGAGCGTCTTCCTCTCCGGCCATATTATTATACTATTACAAATACCCGATACCACGTATATAATATAGGTATATTGGGTATGTAAATATTATTACTATTTTTATTGACGCTGGCGGGGGGCTTCGGGTAAAAGCAGAAACGCTTTTTTTTGTGTGCCTACATATCGACGACGAATCGTTTCGGTCCGGAAAATCGACATCGGGTCGGGCGCGAAAAAAAACAGATCCATACGCGTTTGCATGTGTACGCCGAAAACCATATTACATACATAATAATATTATACTTGTGTACGATGTATGCACAGCTAAATACCTACACGCGTAATGCATATATATATTTATATAATATACGAGATGCCCGAGCCATACATAACTCGGTCTGACAGGTGTAACGATACGTTTTAATAATATACAGTTTAACATATTATATTATTATCATGTAATAATGTTTAGTCGCAAACGTACCGCGCATAGGTAATATTATATTTATGGGGTTTTTATTCCGTTGATTCCACAGTTGTAATATTATAATATTGTACGTAAAAATGTAAAATGCAAATTTCGTAGTGATGTACTTGCGCGTACGGTTTTGGTTTTTTATTGGACACCGCTTTTTTCGGGCCGGAACTACATGATATTACCACGTCTCGTCAACTGACCGGGTTTTGCGGCGATGTACCTAAGCCTTCTTCATATTATTATTATTACTATTTTTATCAAATTCAATATAGATCGCGAGATCGTTATAATAATACACGTGTGCGTAGCCGCGCTGACCGGTTTGACCCGGCCGGCCTGCAGTGTATCATGATTAATAATAATAATTTATACGATTATTAAAGTTTACGCTGTCGTCGTTTTTCCCGCACAAACCGTTTATTTTTTCGACAAGACCCGAAAAGCTGTCAAACAACAATCATTTGCACACACGCTCATCACCGCTATTGGTTTCGTTGTCGATTATTTTATTGTTAATAAATAAAAAAATATATACATTATATTATAATATTATAGGTGACGCGTAAAACGACAATAGTTATATTATAGGACAAAAACGTCATCAATCGATCACGCGTCGATCGATCTCGAAAAATCTGGGAATACAAAAAAACTATACTATGTACACATTTGAAAAAAACTTTTTTATTTTTGGTTTTTTACACCAGTTTGTTTCATTGTCGCCGGCACTGCCATACGCAGTACGCACACATCTGCCGCTGACCTTTGAGACCAATATTCGCTCTCCCCTACATACATAATATCATTCCGTTTTAATAGGCGTTCGACGCCCATGACCTTTGCCACTCCACAATGATATACCTTGACAGTATTCGGTAAACCGTGACTTTTTATTTTTTACGCTTTTATTTTTACCCACCATTGAATAATATATGTTATTATTGTTCATACGACTTTTTTCATTCCTTCCTCTCTTTTTTTCCAAACAGAATAATAGTGTTTATTGCGTTTTATTGACGTCCCGGTGTCGCGCGATCTAAATCCGCCTAGTCATTTCGGGGACTTGATTAACGACCCGCGGTGACTTCGAGCAGGGACCGTTATAATATGCGTGATAAATATAATAATATTATGTGTGTGTATATATATATGTATTATGTGTCGTCGATACCTCCTAATTCGCTCGTATCCCATAATATCATCCCTTATCCAATGTACCTATATACGCACTCAGTATATTATCGTCGTCATCGCCACTAGTAAAATAATAACAATACACGTGCACGCAAGAAATTCAATATAGTTTAACTAAGTGTGTCGGAAGAAAATCTGAACGTAAATAGAGAACCAATTTTTTTTTACCAAAACAATATTTTAAACAACCTGCAACACTGTTAAACTATATCGAATTTCGGGTTTGCCTGTACTTTGTTTTTTTTTTTATCTATTTTTTTTTTAACCAATTATTTATACACTTTAGTTAAACTATATGTTTGGTTTCTTGTTTGCAGGTGCATGATGTCGCACAAGCCGACTGACAGGTAGGCAACGATTTGGATCATATATTATTATATAATTTTATTTGCATGCACACACACAAACACTCACACCCACAACACGAGTCGGGTAAGAAGTTTTCTCGTGCTATATATTGTACCAAGTACGAAGTATATAATACAGGCAGTTTTGGCGGAGTGGAGGAGGCTTCCGGTTATGGGTGCTATACAACGTCTGGAGGAGAAAAATCGTTATTGGGGCTTATAATTAAAAAAAAAAAGAAAAGAAAAATAATAAAATAAAATATATCCTATCCTGCGGGGGTGGAAAGAGCAGCAAAATCTGAATCCGAACAAGAGATGGAAACATTTACACATTTTTTCGTTATTAAACGTCCGCATTTGTTTCTCGTGTCGGGTTTAAATTAACTCTTCTCCTTTCCATTCCCCCAGCAGATGAAGCCCCTTCATTATTTAATAAGGTTATAAACGCAAAGAAAAATATCCTTCTTTTTTTCCCCGCTCCCTTGTTTAATTAATTACGCGTCCGTTCTCCGGCATTTACTTTTTTTATCTGAAGAATTTGATTTTTTTTCGCCCGTCGGATCAAATCTGTAATTTATTTTTGTCAGGTCGATTTCGATTTTTTTTTTTGCTCGTAAGATTTATTCAAAACGCTTAATCGGATTTATCATTGAAAAGACGTTTTGACAAGCCACCGCCACGTTATTTTTTTTCTTTTGGCAATTTCAATAAGTACATAGGTACACCGGATGTGGCAGTCGCATTTCCATATAGTTTGTTTTTATTGCGTTATCCGCAAAGTGTAACAAAGTGGAATAAACAACGAAGCCGACCGTTTTTATGTACACATATTATATATAAAGGCATTTCTCGAAAATAGTGTGACAATTTGACCGGAACTATGGCAGTTTTTGCGTCGTTAAAAAAAAATCATATATATAATATAATAACAGTAGATAGGTGCCTAATACCTATAGGTGTGTGTTATATAGATTTTATATTATGTATAGTCACACACAAGCGCGAAATGACCATCGGCCGTTTCGTGCACGTGGATGGAAAAATGCGAATTTTTTCCCCCCACATAATTTCGCACCTTATAACTCTGACCCCCGCGGCGGCGGCTGCCATCCCCGAGTGATGTCGTGGCAAAAAAGGGACCGGTCGAAAGTTCAACAGACGGTAAACGATTGGAAACTGCGAAAAAAATAACAATAATAATAATAGTAATAACGTGCGGGGGAAAAAAACACGACGACGTAATGACAACGATGAGAATAACGGCGGACGATGACGGCGGCGGCGACAACAACGGCGAGACACAAACGCGAGTTCTGGTCACCGCGCGTGTGTGATCCTCTTACGTTTCACGGTCCGAATGGCGCAGACCATCGGAGATTTTGTGTTCACACATTAGGCGCGAATACCTCCCCCCTCCACCCACACGGCCACACTCGCACCCACAGCCGGCTGTCGTTGCCGCCGTTGTAGTGTCGTCGAGTGAGTGTGCAGTATCGGTGTCAACGCGAAAAAAAAATAAAAGGGAAAAAAAGGCGAACTACCCGACACGACACTTACAAACATCGACGGCGCGCAATGGGTTCGGGACACCATGAAATTCGGAATGTGTTCAACACGCACTCGTACGCACACACTGAAGCTAAATAGGTACCCGAGGGTGGGGGGGGGGGGGCACGAAATAATAAGGCACAAAAAAAAACCAGATGTCTTCTCGTAAACCGAAAATAATAATATATGTCCTCTTACGCCTTTTCGAGCACACACACAGCAGACACACTATTATATTATATTATGTACCTCCACACTACTCTATACTTTTTACTACCCAATGCAACCACCAGTTGTACTAATGGCATAGGTGTGAGTGTTATTCCATTTCGTCCGCGATATATAAATACATAATGCGAAGCGGCGGCAGACGCGTCTTTTCTGTATATAAACGACCAGATCCATCCTCTTGACAATCGTAGGTACTCGAACTCGGCAATCCGCGAGTGACACGATACACATATTATAATGACGGCAATAATATAATAGGCATATAATGGATAGGTACACACGAACGCCCGACCGATGACGAGTGGTGTGTGGGGGGTAACCTGCAATATATTAATCCTGCGCGAGGGGGTGTAAACGCGTTTTGTCGTCGTCTTCACTGTTTGGTCGTGCTCGGCCAAACATATGTATGTAATAAGTAATAACGACGCGTAATCCTCTGCTCTTCGTCTCGTCTCCGATGAAAACGATATCACCGCGACGGATCGAAAAAACAACACACTCTTGGAGCTCGCGTTTTCTGGGCGCGAGGACAGATGGCCGGCGGCGGCGGCGGTGAAGGCACAATATGCACACGCACGCATCACGGACGAGTTGATAATAATAATATTATAATATATATCCACTAGAATTCCTTAGACGTGAGTGAGTGTTTGGGTATTCTTTTCGTTTTTCACGCTTGGCAAATTGGTGTATACATTTCGGTGTGACACGCATACCGCCGGCCGTTTTAAAGAAAAAAAAGGGACTGCCACAGTGCCGGATTTAAATGTGTACGATATGATCAATGATGATGCTGTAGTATAATAAGGCATTATAATATTGTAAGGTGGCCAGGTTTGAAAATTCAAAACACGCGACTCGCATAGTATGTGTATTGTCTACATAATATTATTATTATACATGTCTGCGTCGACCGACACACCTCTGAACCATTTTTTACTTTAAAAGCTACCCCCAAATTTTGCCTGTCTATCTATTTTTGATTTAACATATTTTTTGTTTCTTATAAATTTTAATTATGTAATTATTTTGCTAAAGATAAGTGATAAAATGTAGCATTTCAGTTTAGGTATATGTTTTTCTACACAAAAAGCGACAGCAGGTGTGATGGAGCACTTTTCACCAAACGAAACACAAATAACTTTTAAAAAAAAACAGGACGTGTGTGATTTTATATCCAGAGTTCGTATAGCGAGTACCTATATAACGACTACAATGTCTTAAGCCGCTGCTGCGAAGTTCCGCGAAACATAGTTGCTCCCTCCCCCCCCCCCCCCCCCGGGGACGCATATCGTTTAACAATAATTATCATTAATAGAATAATATTATGTCAGGTGAGCGATTTTAAATGCCTAGGGAATTATTAGAATATAATATTGTATCTATAATATTATTATCTTATCGACACCGGACACATAACCAGATTGGCATAGGTCGCCGCCGCCTTGAATAATAATAATATAGCACACAATGAATCGGATTACGACGACTGAGAGGAAATCGTTATCGACAGGGTTTTAATTGTGTGTTGCAGTGGTTGTTATTGTTGTTGTTAATGTATATAGTACCTGTAGGTACCACTGACATTTATTTGTTGTCTGGAATTTTAATTAGTCGTCGTCGTCGCCACCGCCATTTATACGTTTTTTCTCACCGTATTTTTTTTTTTATTCATAAAATATTCTACTCGGTCTATAACAGCAGCAGCTGTAGTGGTATGATTATTATTCGCATCGTTACATACAGAGCATACGTACTATTGCACTAGGCCGTATAATATATATAGTTTTATAACGTAACACTTCCAAGATGGGTGATACGAAAATATTGTGTTGCGAAAACTTGTGAGGATATCATTATACGGTTATCGGCAAATCTATAGGTATAGATATATATTGTTACACTCGATACTCTCTGGGTACACGTTTTTTGTTCTATTCGAAATAACGCTTGATGATAATAATAATAATATATAATATTAACGAACGGGCGCCGAATGTGCAAGTAAAAAATTAACATCACGAAATCACGTCGTCGATCTCTCCACTTTATCATAATAATAATATAATAATATTGTATTATATTGTACGTTTTGGTCGCGTCTCCGGCATAGCGTCGTTTCACGGTGTGGCCCATTGTGTTTAACCTTTACCGGTCAATTCCTATACATAATCGATTATTCTTTCTAAGTCCATCACCCCGCAGTCACCCGGTGCATGTTTGATATATTATTGTTGCGTTGTTATATTTATGTATCTTTTTTTTCTTCTATCCATTACATCGAGTAAAAAAGAAAAAATATAAAATAAATAGTGTCGCAGCAGCCGCCGCCGTCGTCGCTTGAATAGACCCAGGTCGAGAACAAATTGTCCGGCGGCGAATTTTCCCGTTGGTCCAATCATTATTGGGTTCAATTGTGCGTGTGTGTGTGGCCACAAACGATTCGATCTCCTTTATCACCTCTGCTATAATAATATATACGTTGTCGTTTTTTGTCTGCTTTTTTTTTATTATTATTATTATATTCTCGTTGTATCACCTCTTCCGTTTGATTCGCTCTTTTTCGAATATTTTTATTAATAGGTAGTAATAATAATAATGAGGAAAAAAATCACCGCGACAATATAATAGTAATATGTATTATAATGGCCGGCGAAACGATCACGTATACTCGAATACGTGTCGCGCATTGTCCTCTCGCCGTCGTCGTTGTTGTCGAATACCCGCACACAGACACACAGATGGCCTCGTTCGCGCGCGACTCTACGTATATTATATATTATTATTTATATATTATACTTTTTTCTCTCAATTTGTTCTGTCGTCGTAGTCGCCGCCTATTATTTGTTCGCTGACCAATTGTTTAACGAAACCGATGCGCTCATTTGTTTAGTTTGTTTGTCGATACATTTTTTTTACCCTCCAACCCGGCTTTCTCACTAAACCGCGGTTTCCTTCCTACTGACCCTATCTTTTGCGGTCATGTCTTTATATACTCATGAACACTGCAAACATAGGTACATACTACATTCATATACCAAATAGGACCTTATAATAGATACATAATATTGCATCGAGCAGACGAGAGAGTTTATTAAAAAGTTATTAACTGCATTGCACAGTATATATACATAGTAATATTATGCACACACACATAGCCATGGTAGAAGTATCGTATAATTATATTATATATATATGTATTCGACGAGTTGTTTCAATATTTATTTCTCGCTGATACTGCAGCGGGTTTTCACATTTTTCTCGCCCCCTCTGCGGCACTAAAAGCCGCGGCAAAACCGAAATTTCATTAACGTCATTTTAAGGTGAATTTATGTCGTAATTTCCGTTGGCACATATACTCCTCTCTGGTTTTACGCACCCATCACCTCCAGTCTCCGCCGCCGCCGATGCCACCACCGGGACAATGGATGTGCGCCGTTGCTAATTCTTTGCAACACCCTCCGCCGGCGGTAAAAGAGAGTTTTTCCGGACGGCAAAAGACGAGAACGAACGCGGGCAATGATTTACACGCACATCGCCCAGAGAATAATATTACACGGTGCAATAATTATTGTTTTCGTTAGCATAAAGGCTTTACAACGAAAACGATTCGAAGGATTAAGTTTTAATTAAAACACAACCGTTTTATACCATCGCCGCCGCCACCGCCGACAAACTTTTCGCTCTTTTCTATTGTTGTTATGACATAATATGTTTTTAAGTTATGTGTACACACCGCCGCAAAGCAGTTGGAATCGAATGGGCGCGTCTTTAAGAGGGGCCACCGCGACCGCCGCGAATTCCTTTGAGCAGAGTATACACATGTAAACGCATATTATAATATATGTACTTATTATATTATTATACCTATACGTCGATTCAATAATAATAATAATATAATATATATGATAATACAATACATACTTTGTATTTTTTTCCGACGTAGTACGGCGGCAAGAGATGTGTATATAATAAAAATAAAAAGTAAGGTAATAAAAAAATGCAATAAGAAGGATTAGCTCTATAAACAGCGTGCTTTCGCATAAAAAGTAATGAAAAAACATGACGTCAGTATAAACGATTTAGTTAGAACAAATAAGGGAGGTCTGCAGGAAATGCATCGTTGGTATAAATATTACGAAATACTTTAATTACGATTCAATGGATCACGCAATTTCCTCCACACCTCCTTCTACCACCCGCCCGTAAAGTCATAAAATATACTTTTGTGTTCAATAATATTAAATTTCATTGATCGTTCAATACAACACGTTTGCGGTATAATATTATACCGTTTAGAGTGTGGGTAAAAGTGATGACTATATTATGTATTGTACAGTCAATTTTTAGTATATTAACTATATATCTATTCCATGTAGACAATTTTACCATGGATGAGGGTTTGAGGAGGACTTTTCCAAGTGTTTTTTATCAATATAAGTGAAGGCACATTTAATATTATAGTATTTTTACATTATATTTGAGCATCGCTGTTAATAACTCCAAATTTGAGTGTTGATGCCGAATGCTGAGCAGCCAGATCGTGTGCCATTTGCAGGATTGTACCGTAAAGTGTCGAGTGTGTATATTTTGTTCTAGTTAGCTCTAAATTATGTAACAAGGTATATAACCTATAACAATACTGCACTATCGTACTCCGGGTTTAATTCAATTTATATGCAATTAACGTTCCAAACCGAACAATTTAATTTAATTTTTTGCATACGGTCAAAATGGAAATCTATAGTTATGTATAATATAATCACGATGAACCTGACATCGACATCGATAATACTAATTGTATTCGTATAGACTAAAACACAGTGTATATACAATACCTATAGGTATATACGCAATACGTTACAGGCGAATATACCTATATTATATAGGCGCTATAAATGGTAATTATATTTTAACGATTCGATGCATCAGTATATCATAATATATTATGCATACCTATACTACCTAGGTACTTCGAACATATTTTATACACTTATTTATGGTTATTAACGCCATGCGATTTATCTCAGTAGAGGGCGGCGCGCGCAACCGCACGCAGTCTAGCGATTTCTTTCGATCTGTGCGTATATATCATACCTATATAGGCATAATATTATTATCATATCATACCGGAAAACACATATTATGAATATTATACGTTTGATTTTTATGCGCAATTTAATTTTACTCGTTGACATTTCACTTTACATGAATGCAATCGTAAATGTTTATCGCATAATAATGTGAGTACCTACTGCAGCAGCGTTGATTAATGAACGGTTTCGTGTTACCTACAAGTGCCGTAGGATTTTATTAAAGCCGTCAACGATGAACATTATTATCAGAAGTGCGCGTACAATCGCAATAAAACCACTACACTAAACGTCGAATCGTCGACGTTTCGTATCCGAATGGCGAATATAAATAATATTATGTTATAGAGTATAAACCCTCCTCAACCGCCAATATTATAAAGTGTATAAAATAAACCATTGTAGCCGTTCAAGCGTTAAATCGTTGCATAAAATATTAACACATGCCTATATAATATTATGTGTGTGTATGCAGTGGAAGTTGTTTAAGTCACGATTTAAATGTCAAAACATATTATTGGACAAAATGTTACGTCACTCTTGCGTTTGTACACTCGGCCACGTATTTATAAAATGTATACAAAATGGAATAATTTAAATAGGGTCGGTACGTATATATAAGGTGATTAAGTCCGTGCGTACAGGCGGCGGTATATTGGTTTTGGACCTTCAATTATTTCTTCCACCTCCACCCCGTCCGACGGCCGGCCAAACAATTTGGCCTCCACTCCCCCCGTCCCACACCCTCTGCGACCGACGGTAAGCGCGCAACAGAACTCTGTGGGTTATAGGCGCACGCACACACACACACACCCACACATACACACACACACGCGCGCGCGCGCGCGCTTACAAGAACAACGTTAACCGAAGATGACAGATATATGATTATGAAAGGATGCGAATCGGAAGCAAATACGGAATGAAATTACATATGCGTTTTACGACTAATGGAACACAACAAAGGGTCTCCCCACGTACAACAGTGGATATATACTCTTTCCGCCGCCACCGCGCGGGACCCTTTTGTACGTGCGTGTGTGTGTGTCTGCGTACGAATTAATTGCTAGAGCTTTTAGCGATTCTAAATGTGACGGCGCGGGGTCACCGCGCTGTATATAGGGTTCGACGATATCGGGTTTTGTATTATTAAATATTATTATATGATGGTATTACTACCGCCGAGCCACCCATTTATTACAATATTATGTGTATACCTACCTCTATATACACCTAGCCTATACGCGTGTATTACATAAATACGCAAGTCGCGGGTATATATAGCATCATATATATTTATACGTTACACGCCGATCCGGGTGAGTTCCGGTTATTTCATTGCTACCTGCAATATAGCTATACTTTAAAATAAAAATTTTCAATAAAAATGACGCTCGCCGACTACATACAAAAATACACTCGCGGTACTTGTGCATATCATAACTTATACGACTATATATCGTTAGTCGCACTGCGTCGTCGTTCACGGGATCTGTTTATACATAATCTATAAAGTAGAATATATAATACAAATATAATATAGGTAGGTAAACTACCTGTGATAATCGCAGGTGTGTAAGTCCGTGAAATTGTTTTTGGTTTTTTTTTCGTATAATATATTATAGCTAGCGTATTCGCTCTCGTCCTCGTTTGTACTCCGTACACCCATATAAATAACAATATAAATAAACTATTATAATATTTTATACGCGCATCATTCGTATTTTCACGCGTGTAGAGCCGGATAACTCTCCGCGCGCGGTAATTGTAATTAACAACGGTGTGTTGACCGGACGGAAGCGACAGAAACTAAACAGTAAATAACCGTAAACAACACTCTTGAGGACACGAGGGACCAGCATTTTTTTTAAAAAAAATTAATTATTAAAAATCGTTAACTTCTCTCCACACCCGCACCTGCGGTGGTTGCTTTTGTTTCACCGTGTTTTATATGTTTTATATTATATAGGAAATCGGTTTTTTCTTTTCGTCATATTATTATGTGTGTGCATGTATTGGTGGGCCCTCAACTGTCTCGATGACCGATCAAAAATCGAACGGCGTATCGTCGCTAATTACCAACGTTTTCGTCCACGTAAGCTCACCCTCCACCTACCCGTGTTTAAAAAAAAAACATAAAAAAAGCCGTCGTCCAATACGTCACACCTATAAGAACATTTTCGTCGGCCTAAACGTTCGTATTTTGTCGAGCGTGTGATATACGATTTTCAATCAGAAAATATTATTTACGGTCAAAATCCCGCAGGGGCTCGTGATGTAGTTATATTACATATACGTCGCAGAGTTATTGCCCGCAGATAACTTCTTTTCAAATAAATAAATATATATTTTTTAAATCGGGTTTCTAATCATATTTCAACATTTTTTTCGTTTTTCGAATAAAAAAAACGTAACTGGTATATATAGTTGCGGCCCGTGTTTTTTTAAAAAAAATGCAGTTAAACGTTAAGTTATTCATTTTCATTAAATATTCACGATGAGCACACTTATGGATTTTCAAAATATACGTTGAACACGATTATTATCGAAAAACTTAAATACGCAGATGGTTACACGCGTATATTTTTCTCCACATACATTTTAGGAAAACCTCCGCCGCAGCGCAGCATTCCAAAGTCGCGCTGGCACCGCTGTGTTCGGAAAAATGTGTGAATTTACACCATCGGGAAATGAATAATTATTCGCCGTGACAAACGCGAGACGTCCCTCGTATACGATTTATGTATATATATATAATATATTATTTAATAGCGTTCGCTCGGTGCAGTGTATTATATACATTTAGTCGCCGCCGCCGTCGATCCGGATCCGTCGGTTGCTGCTGCCTTGGGATTACTACGATTAATGTGCAGCGTTTCGAACGGGGAGGGCTACCGAATTAAAAGTCGGTCGATTAGCCGCTAATATCGGGCCCGTCCGGACGATTATCTGAAAAATCGGTTCCGTTCTCGCGCCGGTGATTCGGAAAAACCCGGTTGCCGCGTGTGCTTCGCATTTATACAACACAAATATATACGCTGCGCATATGTATATGCGCGTCGCGACGTCCATCTCCGTCACTGTCACACTCCGCGCGTGTATCTGGTGTACACCGCGGCGGTTTTTAACAAAGCGGTTTTAATTTGCAAAACAATGCTGCACCGGGTCGCACCAGTGTCGTCTGCTGCTGTTTCTCGACCCCCGCCACCGCCGCCGAAATAAGCGAAAATAAACGCGTTCGAATTTTCCGAATTCTTCCGTCCTCGCGGTGTATATAACACTATACAGGGTGCTTCACCGGGCACGATTGCCCCGGCATTTTCAAGTATATACGTCCTCAAGGACCATATTATTTTCAAATTATTGAGATTTTTTTTCTACTTCATCAGGGGAGTGTAACGCTGCAGAGGAGATATACACTTTTGCAGTTTATCAAATTATAACACTCCCTAAATTATTTAGCGGATAATTTTTCTCAAAATTTTGACGTATCAAAATCAAAATTGAAGTGTGCAGTGCATGCGTTCTTTAACTCTGTATAGGCGCCTTATCCTATACGAAGGTCGAATGATAATATAGGATAGATTTGAATATTGTTATAAGTTATAACTAATATAAGATAATTTCATTATTAAAGGAAAATAGGGGTGAGCATGCACTGTGAATCACCCTGTATATGAATACCGTTTTTTATAAAATATAGTTTCCCGCGCATTTTATTCCCTCTCTCTCTGTTTTTTCTAACGTTTTATTGGGCGCCACGCGTTTCACAACAATTATTGTTTTCCGTTCCGTCAATTGTGGGCAATTATTCAAAAACACGACGGAAGAGGAGCGAAATGGTTTTGAAGAATTTTTTTCCGCGTTCGTCTGTTTATATGTACCTATATAATACTCAGTGCGTTTCTCTGGTCGCCGCGGTATACCAAATAATACTGTGTATATGATTACGAGAACCGCCGAACAAGAAATTCGTTTCATATAATATTATATATAATTACAATTTTAATTAACCTGATGTATTTAGCCGCTGCCGTTAAAACTTCGTGAAATAAACACACTGTGAAAACGACCATATTATTATAATATTATTACAGTACACATACGCGCGTGTATTATATTTATATGAATAGGGGCGGTGGCGTTCGAGTTTCAGTGTAGTTTTATTATTGTAATTAAAATCTTATCGAAACAGTCGAATCTTCGGCAGACTGATGGCTCGATCGAACGTTTAGAACTCATGGGAAATGAGACGTACTTAATGGTATTATAGTGGTGAATAATTAACGTGTGCATATAATTTGAATGCGCTCGTGAAGCAATTTTCTGTGCACACACATATAATATTATTATATTATACGTACTAAACACGTTGCAGATTAACTGACATTAAATGATATACGGCCGACGCCATTAACAAATCGACGACGTCAAAACATAGCAAGCCGATCATATTATAGTTTATTATATTATATCCGCGATGCTGTATTTCTTGATGAGAAAATACACGTATATACGTAGGAATTACTAGGACCATTTGATTTTTTTATGGGGGGGGGGGGGGGGTGAAGCCCTCATATTTTCTCTTTATGCAGTATAATTTACCAAGTGTGCACAGTGCACACCCCTACTTTTCCTTTAATAATATCATATTTATTCAAATTCTGACAATTGGAATTTTTAAATATATATAGGTATTTATAAGGAGATATTATTTTTTCAATTATTTAGATTTGGCTTAATGATTTACTGCAGCGACAGATGTTGGTTCTTATTTGAAAAAAATAAGTTGGTACCAGCCCACAGGACACTCCTTAGATGGAATAGCAAATCTAACAGGATTTGCCAAATTTGACATGGGTACAGTCTTGCAGTAAAACATCTCACTCTCGGCTAATTTTATGCCTCATTGAAGATAACATTTATCGTGGCTATATTGAATATATACCTACTATACTTGCGGGGGCTAACTCCTTTATAACCCTCACCTGGTTGCGTCTATGTATGCACATATATATAATATTTTAAGCAGTGCGTATACGTTTTTTAAAAGAATAGTCGTCGTCACTGAACCGATGGGGTGATGCAGGTTCTCACACGATCGATATTTCTTGATATTTCTTTCTTTTTGTTCCTCGACAGTAATGCATACACCAATATAATAATAATATTATATTATGTAGTGGATGAAACGCCGTCAAATTATTGTTTGGCGCCGTCGTCGGTAGTAACTGTGTATAATATATATATATATATATAATATATAATGTATAATCGATCGCGCGGCGCGAGAGGACCTTTCAGAAATTGCAAAACACACACACGGTTTACCCGTCTGTCACAAAAAACCATTTCTCTTCCGAATGTGCCTTCTTGTTTCATTATTTTTTTTATTTTATTTTTCCAATTTTATTTATTTAATACTCTTCTCAACGGCGTTTCTTTTTTAACGGCCACCCGATGACTCGGCGGATTTCGCCATTTATTCCCTCATCGATATCGTATACAGCACACTGAGCACTGCTTCTCTTTCCGCCGCTGCCTATAGGTATACCCGCGGTACGTACTCGTGCGTCTCGTGCACACAACGGCGTGTTCGCTTGTCTATTAATCCGCTCGCCGCCGTCGTCGCTGCGAAAAGTGACGAAAATAAATGAAAAGGCCGTGGCGGGGTACCTATACACCTCATCGCCGCCGACAGCCAAAGGATGGTGTGCTGTACGCTCGCGGAAACTCGAGCCCGAATACCAATGAACGCGCCGAAACCCAATTTGATAGAGTATAATAATAATATATAAACGCGCTGCGGGGCGAGGGCGCCAGCGAAATAGAAGCAATTTCCTGCAATACACACACACACACACACACATGCGCACATCATAAACGAATAAACGAAAACTGCCAATATATACCCAGGTATACTGGATATTATTGACCTGACCAGTAATTTGATACGATTTTTATTACGGCCGTTTATCAATCCACTGACATATCGCGTGACGATTGGCCGCCCGGAAAAATGATGGTTTATGATTGCCGCCGGCGGTTGTGCAGCGGCGGTGTGTATTATATATGTATACATGTTCACTTAATGTATATAATATTATTATATACTTTTCCGCTGCCGTCTTCCAAAGTTCAAATAAAATTACGACGGAGCTCGCATGTAAACTGCTCCCGAGGGTCTGCTGATATGCCAAACATCTCGTATAATACGCGCGTGTACGTCATGTATTGGGTTTAATCAACGGTAATGGTCGTGTGTGCGAGCGGTAGATATAGGTGTATATATATTATATATATATATTATATTATTATTATTGCTGTGTGTGTGTGTGTGTGTGTTGTTGTTGTACGCGTCTTACGTAAGAAACTCATAAAGTCCGCAAGTTTTATAATCCAAATCGAGTTTTATTATAATAATAATAGTGTAGGTATACGCGTTGTTCGAAACGTTGATATATTATTATTATATTACACGCGTGTATATATAATATTATATATACGTATGTATTGTTATTATTTTTTTAATATCTCCGCCGGTGACTCGTATTTCATTTAGGGCAGCATTTACTGTACGGCGATGGCAGAGGGCAAAAATAATATAAATTATATCTTTTTTTTTCTCCCCGCGCCCCCGATGTACCGCGCCGCCGTCGCCATCACAAACAATATGTAAAAACGAAAAGTTATTAAAAACAACAACCGTTACTGGAAAAAACTTATCCATCTGCCGGAAAGAGGCTCCGGTGTGTTTAATTCTATATACATTTTGTACACAACTTTTAATACTCAAATGGCTTTTTGGATGGAAAAAAGGTGTATTAGTTTTTTTTTTTCCCGCATACGCATTTGCATGCGCCCGCCGAGAGGAAATAAAGGCAACAAGACGGTCGAGAGTAATTTGAAAACACCATTAGATGGCAAATAAGCCGCGAGGAAAGGTCGTTTCTATTATATAGCGGTAAAAAAAGGCAGAAAAATCCTATGGCGGCCGCAAGGGGTGTTAAAAATTTATTGTTTTTAATTTTTTTTCCATATTTTTTTAATTCCGTGCAATATTTCGTTTTTGTAATTATCTCTTTAATTTTTATCGATACTGTTATTACAAGACGTATTATAGACGTTTTCCGTAAAATTACACACAGAAACGACTATAATAATAATAAAAACACTACCTAATATAATATATTATTATTTCGTTTCTTAAAGCATGCAATGGAAAATACAAAGCAATTAAATTATTAACTATCACATTTTGTTTGCTATATAATAATATATATATATATATATAATTATACATTATACATATTAAATTTCACTGGGAAACGATTTAAGGGGTAAAGATTTTTGTTTTACAAATACCCCTTTGTCTTTCCGACAAAACTGAAAATACCGATGGACATTCAAACGGTGCTTAGTAGTCAGTACTTAGTAAGTACAGCTATATTATATCTGAGGTAGAAAAACGCGCAGGTCGTTGGGGGACGATACGAACTGTGTTTAATGTTTTAGTGCTCAAAATATATTTTGCTGGCGCAGAATGAGACGGATGAGGAGTGAAGGTTCGGCGTAGAGTTTCGAGTCTTACCTTTATTTAATATTATTATTATTAAAGGGTTGTATGTGTTATTCGGGCGAGAACAAAATATACAGAAATACTGAAAAACAACGTCATCTCCTCGACGAGCAACCAAATGGAAAACAAAATTTTTGAACGGAGTAACAGTAGTGGGGGTAGTGCGGGGTCGGGGGTCGGCGAGCAAATTGCAAAACTTCTGTTAGCCCGCCGCCGGGGTCCGCGCGGCGATTTAATTACGGTATTAAGTTTCGGGGGGACTCGATTAATTATTCAGTGGCGTCAAAAAGGGCGAAACGCCAGTAGTGTATACATATATATATATATACCGAATATATATATTTACATCAGTGTTATATATATAAAATTTGTATATACACACAGTAAGTTCGAACTTCCGCGGCGTGAGAATACGGCTATACGATATTATTTTTTTCTTCGGTCCACCCATCCCCCGCATCCTCCCATCGCACCCTCCCTCACCCACATCGAGAATTCGCCGACGCCCGAAAATATACGAATTTAATACACTGCTGCAGCAGCAGTCGCGCGATCACCCGCCCGCCCGTCAACCAGATCTCTCGCACTAATTAAAACGTCATGAATAAAACACAGGTATTATTTTGGATGTAATAACACGCGCGGCGGCGTGTCGCTCAAAACGCTGTGGAATCGTATATGTACAACGTGTATATTACATATATATATATATACATCGTGATAATAATTCATCGCGCGGACGGGAGAGGCGCCCAAAGCCCCCGAGGAGGAAATATTACGACCGAAACCGAAAAGGGCTTTGCATTTCCGCCATTAATTAGAGACAATATTACTTGTGTATTTCTTATTAATATGCGCGCGGGTCGGCCGCGGTTAAATATACTATATTATTATTATACTCTCGCACTGCTCGGTCTCTCACCCTCTTTCTCTCAAACTCTCTCTGACTCTCTCTCTCTCTTTCTCTCTCAGTGATACGGAAACTCCCGCCGAATCATCATCGTTATATTTTCGTACACCTATATATTATATTACATAATACCATGTTTTATGGTGTTATCTGGTGTTTTTTGTCTTACGGTTATTATTCGCTTGCCTATTTTCACGGTTTTTCATCGCCTCGTCCGCACCCCGCCCGACGGTCCGGTTTCCTCGTTCCGCGGTGCACCAACCAGCGTGCGCGACCGCTAGAACTGCTGCAGTTGATGATTCATCGACGGTCGCTGCAGCAATCCTCCCGAGTCCCGACGCACTTACATTATAATATGGGCACCTCTACAATATACCTACGCGTAAAATAATAATTATGAAATTTTATCTACCGTATCAGCAGAGGGAGAGAGAGAGAGAGAGAGAGAGAGCCGTCATCGTAATGAAGTGGCAGCGCGCCGTTTCGCCTCGGCCGCCGAGAGGGTTATTTCTCGCTTGCGTACAAAGACCGCGAGATGAGAATAAAAAACTGTTTTTTTAAAAAAAAATTCATCGTCATAATAATAATAATAATATATCCTCGACATAAATCCATTGTTTTAAAACGTATATCAAACTCGCGTAGAAAAATCGCGTGGTATACCGTCGCGGGGCACGTTTTTGTCAGCCTCGTATTGTCCGGGCACATTCGATATTATAACCCGTCGGCCCGGGACCATTGTTTCTATCGCGCGTTCGCTTGCTCACACATACGCATCGAATTATTATTATTATGCCGCAGATATCGTATTATTACACAAAAGCCTCCGTGCGTCTTCTGTCCGCGTAATATGTGCGTACGTGCGTGCGTGTGTTTATAAAACTACTTTTGTGTAAAATAAAACGCACTTGGTTTAAACATTTTTTTTATATTAGGTACTATATACCTATACCACCAACCAACCACTATATATATTATATATTATACATGTATGTATATATTATAATATTATATGGGCACTCTCGAGTGGCACGCCGACCGTATGTCATCCGATACGGATCACCACCGCACCGGTGTAGTGCGTAGTACTTACCTATATGTGTGTGTGTTTTGAGACAACAATATACACTCGGCCGAGGCCAAATGAAGTGTCGCACCGCGTTATGCGTATTATATTATTATTATATTAATAATATAATAATAACGTTCGAGACCGATAAACGGATGTCGCCGTATAATAATATATACATATATGTGTAAGCGAGTACACATTATTACAGTCGGCCCGGATATACTTAGTACTTATAATTTATAAAACATTATATTATACATCGCACAAGTGTGTACTTCTGTACATAGTGGCGGGAAGGAGTATGAGGTATGTGTTTTTTCTTTAGACTTTTCAACGATCGTCCAAAGCTCTGTCCGTCCCGCGACCCTCCGTCACGCGCTCCGTATTGGTATATTATATTAATAGTAGTATAGACTATATAGACAGTATAGTAATTAATAGTAGTACAGTAATAACGGCCTCTGTACAACTATAATACTGCAGTCACTTCCGTAAAGAGATAATAAAATATAATATTGATGATTTACTGTTGCACATAGGTCATGTGTTTTAGATTTTGTTTCTTTTTCGATGCGCCGACGATAAAATGACGAAAGTGCGCGCCACGTGTAAACATTTTACCGTGCAGTGGACGGTTATAATATTATAATAATAATTGTACGAGGCTGTAAAAAAAACTTTTATTGCCTAATAATTGTTTATCAAGAGAATAGTGAAACTCGCTGATAATCGAGGCAAACAATGACTGCAGTTGTGTGCATAGCAGCAGCAGCAGCAGTGTCATATTAATAATAGTAATATCAAACAGTTTGTAGGCACATCCGAAAGGCGGAATAACGAGATGCGTTTACACACACACACACACACACACACACACACACACACACACACACACACACACTTAAATCGGCTTCAGATCCGAATAAACTTTCGTGTATAATATATAATATACGTCATTCCGGTCGTTAAGGCAATCGTCAGGTTTTCGTTGTTTACCATTATGTAGGTACCTACATCATATCACATTATATATACCTAATAAGAAACGCGTCACGCGTATCGTTCGTGTGTATATATATGTACTTAAAAATTGGGCCACCCTTACGCAGTGGCGTCGTCTCGTCGAAAATCCACTATACCCATATACATATGTGTGTGTACGCCATATGCGCGATATTCTCGGATAAATCGTGTGACACTAGCGCGTTTGTATATATAAATGTGCGCGTGTGTGTGTGCGCATTGCATGATATGTGCTCGTGTTAAGTGTCCGTAACGTAAACGGACCGTAATAATAATAATAATAATATTTGAATGTTTTTTCTCATCGCACTCCGACGCGTGTAAATCTCGAGTAAAATAAAATTTAACGCACAGCGTTATACATATAACATCATATATTGTTTATATCCTTGTGATGGAGTTTGTGTGCACTCGAAATAACGCTGCTGCTGTTGCTGCTGCTGCAACCCCCGAAAAAGGGTAGTGTGTGCGATACAGTCGTTGATATATACGTGAGTGAAAACCAACACTTACACACACACGCACACGCGGTAATCATCATCCCATCATCGGATATACCATATACCACGCATATATGTACGGTCGACGGTCTGTCGTAGTGTTGTTTTTGTTTTTTTTTTTTAAATAAACAATTTCAATAGCTCTCTCTTATCCGATATTATATTTCTCGACCCTATACGCTCATATTATTATTATTATTATTATACAATATGATATTATATATAGTGGTGCCATGCGGGACATGTGTCCCGGGCCACATGGGGTAAAATATGTATATCGTCGTCGCAGACGCGAGAGATCGACGGCGCCTCGTCAATGACGATTCCTTCGAGCCAGGGCGTCTGTTACGTATCAAAGATATGATATTATTATTATTATTATTATTATGCAGACGGGACGCGCGACAATATTGTAACATATACACACAGCGCTGATAACCGCCGTTAAATCCGAACACCCTCGTCTGATATCGGTCGCAGGTCACATGATATTATATTATTATATTTTTGACTTCTCGTGCGACATTAAAACCAGGAAACTAAATTTAGAAAAAGAAAACGTACATCATGCCGGAGTGTTCTGTTCGGCTGTTTGACACATTATAGGTTTTGGGTCGTAATTAAATCTCCACACATGATGTATTATAATAAACGACTAGTATTATACCCCGCTGCAGTCGCGCGAGGTAGAGGGAAAACGTTTCCAGAAAGGGCCGATTCTCCGTGTGTGGTGGTCACCACACCGTTTTCTTTACGAGTGCCGAATATAGTATAATATTATGGAAACGCTAAACGGGGAAAAAATGTGAAATGGACAAATTTCGAATACGATATTATATAGACCATCGTCTCGTCGCCGTCTCGCGAGCTCGTAAATTTCGCTCTCGGACCCGTCCTAAGTGGTGGTTTCCCATTGCATACGCCCGCGGAGTCAGACCAGACCCGGCGGACGCGCGTCGGAGGGCTATCAATCAAAACGGGTTTGGACCCCGTCCCCGTTTATATATATAATAATAATAATAATATATAATATATCGTTGCCTGCAACAATGTATGTTATTATTATATTCTTATCTAGTTTCCCCGTTTAAACTAGTATATATATAAACGTGCAGTAGTAATAGCTAGCTGCAGTATATATAGTTGCGTCGAAAACAGTCGGAATATTGGATTATGTATAGCCCGACCCACCCCACACGTGCGAAAATAATACACTCGGCACCCTCGACAGGCGCGAGTCAAACGATCCGTTTTTTCGATAACAACTTATTTTTTGGCCGTTTTTTTAATGGTTATTTTTTTGCACGCGCGTTTCCCTCAATTCGTAATATATTATTATTATCATAACTATTATTGTATGTATATTCTTTTGAACACAATCGTCTCGTGTTACAGTCGACGGTCCGTAACCCTATCGATATGTGTTGCCCGCGCGAGAGTCATTGTCGTGCAGCAGTCGTCCGCGTGTGCATTTCGTGTTGGTTTTACTCCAATGATAATAACATATATACGCAATAATAAAAAAAAAAAATTACGAAAAAAGGGTGTACGCGAGTCCGGACAATGTGCCCTCCTATTGTTGTACGCGTATACGTATACATATACTTACAATGCCCGAGGCGGTATATCGATACGGCGGCGGCACCGGCACGTGATAGTGCAGAAATAATAACAAACGTTTATATTTCTATTATATATATATTGTGTTACAATATAATATATCCATCGCGTGAAAACCCGTTCGGATTCGGTTGTTCAGATAACGTTTCCCCGGGGTGTATTTTTTGGTACGATTTTATGATTTTGATTTTTTCTTTCACTCCCGCGGGGTCGACGACAAAGTTTAACGAACTCGTCGGGGTTTGTTTTTTTGAATTTTTTTGTTTAATTCTAGGTTTTTAAACGTATGTATCTCGCACGGAAAACGGATGTCTTGCATATCTTAATCGCCGTCTGTTTGTTCCGCAACTCGTTTCCTGAAAAGTGTCGTCGTCGTCGTTGGTGTCATCGTCTCGTTATAAAATATCGTGCAGTGCACACAAAGCGCGCGGAGTGTGGTGTTGATAGCTTTGTTCCGCACCGTAAACACGCGGCGGACAACACTATTGAAGTTTTTTGTTTTCCTTATTTTTTTCTGATAAAACTCCGCCGCCGTTGGTGTGTATATACAGTTGCAGCTGTCGACGTCGCCTGGCTCGACTTACCGAAAGTCGATTAGCTTATTAGACTTCATTACTGCAGCGTGCGGTATTGGCTGCATACCTATAATATACCTATTATAGTTATAACTTATAACTTATACTTATTTACTTACTTATTAACCTATAACTAACCTACAGGTAGAGTTCTACTGCAATAGGTTATAGGTCAGGATAGGTATACATAGTGTTTAACTACTAACATAATATATTATATATCAAGTCATAGATTGGACGTCGTTGAACACAATAATACTTATATATATGCGTGGTATATGGTTACACGACGGTTTAATATTAAATACGTTCGTTTCAATTGAGTCAACCGGCACCGCGGAGACTATATTATATTATAATATACCTATTCAATTGATATTCCTGTTGTATAAACAAATGTTGTAATGTCGTGCGAGCGTACAATTTACATATTATAGTAGTGCGGTATAAACCGCGGTGGAAGCGGAGAATGAAAAATATTCGACAACAAAGAGTATTGCGAATGGAATAAAAGGCGTTTTGCATTGTGCGCGTGTCCCTTGCCGAGATGATGTTATTATGTCGGAGTGAGTAAAAAAAAATAATAATATATATAATAAAAATCGAGACCCCCGGCCATGTATCAATATTTCTGGTAAACGGGGAAAAGAAGAAAAACTCGGAGAGCCCATTGTTGAGCAGCCAATTTGAATTATTTACTTCCTCCGTTGAACCAACAAATGAATGTGGAATATGCCCGTCCTATTATGCATGTATAGGTACACCCAAAGTCATAAATCTGATGGTTTTTTTCCCTCGTTTCCGACCAGTATTTATTTATTTTTTTACGAATTATTCGTGTTTCTCCTGCCGCAGCTCATCCCTTCTCGCTCACTCTCTCACGTACTATATATATTATTTTTTTACGCGGGACGTTTAGGTACGTTTATTCCGCACATTAATATGCGAAAACCACAGTTCTTCTCCCCGTCGGATATGAAAAAAAGTACAACAAATCTGCTCCGAACAAAAAAAAAGAATAAAAAAAGGGCGGTGGTATAAAAGCGCAAGCTATTACTGTGAATCCGACATCATAACACTTTGACATAATTTATTTGACTGTTAAACATTTGTAAGGGAAATGTCGATTTTTAAATCAGATTTTTTATTATGCAAATTACACAAGAATTATTAAGTTGCCGAAAACATCATGTAAATTATTTAGAAAACTCTTAATCTACTTTAATGTTTATTATTTTTTTTTTTTTGGGAAAAAAAGAGAAAACGAATTACACCCTTAGCCCTTAGGTCGATCAAAGTTAATTATCAAGAATTATTTTTTCGAAATATTAAAACGTTGAAAATCGTTTTAAATATTAATAACTCTCGTGCAATATTTATATTAGCGCATATGAAAGCAAATCGTTATAATAAAAAAATAAATAAAAAAACGGCCACGTATATAAGGAATAACAAAAATAAAATAATAAAATAATAAATATATATATATATATATATATGCAAACAGCAGAGGAACAACAATGACGTCGAGCGAAAATACTTTAGACGTATATACGTCGGTATAATATATTATTTACCTCTTCGTCGATATAATAAAATATTAATATCGTGTCCTATAATACTTATAACGTATAACATGACGTTATATATCATAATATAATATTATATCCGTCGGTTCTATTGTTGAATGTATATTTATATACAAACCCGCGTTGTTGTCGAAGACGTAATTTTTTTTATATTTCTACTCGTTTTCGCCGCTGCCGCGATATTGGTACGCGTACAATAAAATGATACGTGTATATCATTTCATACCATTTCGATAAGATACATAATATTATTATTATAATACAATACATATAGGTATCTAGAAGAATATAAACCTCACGAGTCGGACGCGTCACAATAATAATAATAATAATACTCAGTTCGGTAGCGGTTGCGGCAGAGGCGGGATACAAAGATTTTCATCTGGCCTCGGCGCTTTTCCGTTCCTATATATATATATTATAGTTGTAGGTAATATATCGGCAGAGTTAATATAATAATATAGCGACAGAAGTAGTATATAAAATACTGACAGAAAACTCCCTCCTATAAAATATAGTACATATACGGGAGTGTGTATATTGCACCCGATAGGACTTACTAATCCCATCCCCCTCCCCGAGAACCGTTCCCCTCACCAACCGCCTAGCTAGAGTCAATTAAAAAAGAAAACACCGAAATCGAGGAGGTGCGGATTTAACGGACTGTGTCCGCGGACCTAGCCGTGGTGGAAACCAATAAAAACGAGGTCGTAAATAAAACGACACAACTATATATTATATAATAATACGCGTCTGCGGCTTGTCCAGTTTCTTTCGGCCGCGATTCCCTGTGCACACATATATATATATATTATATTATATAGCTATACGACTTTTAAGCTCATTCTCCGCTGGCGTTGGTCTTATCAATGCGTTACCAGCTAGCCGCGTTATCAACGGGTATAGCGGAGCGGGGTGGCGGGTGGTTTCAGTCGTAAAAACCTAAAAAAAAAAACCTCCGAACGAATGAAACGACCAATATATTATTTCACCATCGACAGTTACACGTGATATAGAGAAATATAATTATATACCGGGTGATACATTTAACGTAAGTCACTCATTATTACAAAAGTTATCAACGTTTTAAAAAATAATTTTTTACATAATTTTAAAGCATTTAATTTTCTAAAAAAATTCTATCCTTACTATTTTTTGAGGATTTTTTCGATACATAATTATATATTATATATTTTCAAAATGTTATGTTAAATGGATCAATCCTCGCATATAATATATTATACCATAACAAAAAAATAACGACGGTTCGGTGATTTAAGAGTTGGCGGTTTACACTCTCTTGCACATCTCTCAGCCTGTAATCCGTGTACATAATCTGCACACATGATACGTGCATTACCAAAATATTGAAGTAATAACAATATATACATGTACGGCGGGGGCGGCCGTCAGCAAATCGTGTCTTCCCGTGGTGATTTTTTTTTTGGCACCCGAAAACGATACGTGGTTGCGGCGGGGAGGTTTTCGTTATCTGACCGAACTTTCGATGCAAATACTATATATTAATATTATATACGTACGTATCATGTATATAACGTGCTCGCGCGCGCCGAGATTAAATCCCCGAGAACACGGCACGTTCCGTCTCCCCCTTTCGCGTTTTGTTTTTTTCGTTCCCGGAAATCGTTTTTTAAAAACCATTATAATCCCGTGCAATAACTTGGACCGCACGTATGGTTTTCCGGGGTTTTTTATTTTTTCGCCAACGACGAACACACACACACACTGCGAGTGCTCGTGGAATTATATGAAATGAACGTAAAAAAAAAAAAAAATACACACGAAATTTAATAAGAACGCGAGGTATTTTTTCGTCGTACATACGTGTATGCATACAATGAGTGTGTGTGGGTGTGTGTGGGTGTGTGTAAATACAAACAGCGTCGAAACCGTGAAGCCGCGTTTCTGCTGCCGTGTTTAAACAAAAATGCAATTTCCACACAGCACGCGCTCAGCACTATATTAGTCCAAAGAAGAGTATTGCTCGTTATATTATTATTATTATTATTATTTCGATCACACGATCGTGCGTATACATTAGAATACACACACACACACACACACACACACACACACACACACAGATTACAATTATATTATATTATATCTATACTGTTGGTTTTTTGCGGATTGCTTTTCGTTTTACTTTTGTCGCTCCGAAGTTATTACAAAAAAATCGTTATTTATTTATTTGTTTTTTTTTTCACGTGTTCACAGTTCTCGGCCCGGAAGACCGCCCAAGAGAGCGTCGTCCGTGGGCCTGTCTCTGGCCGCGTCGGCCTCGCACTTGAGTCATCAGCTGAAGAAACACCGTCTGGAAAACGGAGACTACGTCGCCGGAGTTTACGAAAACGGACATTTGCAAGGTAATATTTTATTATATTGTATTATACAGTAATAATCAAACAGTCCGGTTATACTCGTGGTAAAAAAAAAAAAAACACTTTTGCAGCAGTATCGCGCGCTTGTTGTTTGCAGGCGCCGGGTCAGAGGTCGCAAAACGCGCGGTTTTTAAAACCCATCTACAACTGTTTTTTTTTTATATAAATATTATGTTAATAATGATAATGTTCAACGTGATTTTTTCCGTTCGTATCGCGGTCGTAGTCGGACGCCTTGTGATGACGAACGACGTATATGATATACGCGATTCGTTTTCTACATAATATATTAATTTAATAACAGTGTTCAATTGGTAATTTTAAAGTGTATACATATGCGCACCGCAGACGTACCGCAGTAGAAAATCATTTAATCAGCGTTCGTATTATACGAGTGCTTAATAATATAATATCATAATAGTCGGTGTACAATATATATATATGTGTATATAAATATGTGCGTGTGAGTAGTGACTATAGAGGATATACCTACGTTGCAGGCTGATGGTGTTGTGTATATTAAATTAATGGGCACGCGGCGAATACGTTTTTATTTATTATGACTAATTAGCGAAGACTCATAGTATATGCACGCGTGGTAATTGCCGTTAAAGTTTTTTCTTCTTCTTCTTCTTTTATTCTTCGAACAATAATTATTATTCATTCCATCCCGGTCGTCGTGTACAGTCGCCGTTCGGTGGACTGGAACCTACTTTATATACTTGGTCAAGTCTAACTAACGATTTAATAACATTATAAAAATATTATGTGATGCTGCAATGCGTTTAAATCGTAGGCATGATCCGTAACCAGAATAAAGTTTAAGACTTTATCTAACGACAAGAATATGATATTCGTGTACGCCTTTGCTGGTCTCCAGCTAATAAAAATGTCAAACTTTTCGGCCGTTGCTGAATCTCAATCAGCAGTTGAGTGCTGCGATACTTTGAAGATTATTCCTATTGACAATAACTTTATACTTTTTTTTGTAAAGTTCTTACAATAAATTGTACTGAAATGAGTGCAGTTCGACCTTAATCATATAGGATTGTTTTCAAAATACTACACACTTGTTCGATTTCGTTTATTTGCCAAAAAAAAAGAAAAAAATTAACAATAACAGCCGAATCACTGAACCAGTAATCTCTATGTGGTCCCTGCATTCGAATAATGATAATAATATTAATATTGTTTACTGTCTAGAAGTGGGCCTTATCGTCTGTTTCTCAGCAGCATACGCTATAAAATATTATATCATATATAGGTATAATAATAAAGTGTTGTTCTCATCCGTTTCCCTCGTCTTTATATAATACAAAATATTATATTATATTGTGTAGATATCGTTACAATATTTTTATTCGGCCGCAGCTGTTCGACGATCAATCATCCGACAAAAGGAGAACACTCCCGTGCATGCCCATTATGCTCGTATTTAGTCTGTAACATTGCGTTGTTGGCCCGTGTATTATTTCGTTTTTTTTTTCTCTTCGATACTTATTTTTCCCTCCCGAGCCCCGAGAACCGGTATTTTGTTTTTTTTTCTTCTCTTTTTCGTTTTATGCATATTATAATATTATTATTATTTATTATAATCACACTGATTAAAAGCCAGTGCCACTGCGGCAGTGTGTGCGCGCACGCGTCCGTTTGCAGTTTCGCACCCTTGATCTCTTCTTCAATCGTCTTGCGAGAGGAGCGTCAAATTTAATTTAAAACGAGTGAATGAAAAAAAAAAAGAATAAAAAAAATAACATGACATTTTTCTCGGTGTTATGTAATTAAGAGTTTTTTTTCCTTTCGTTAAGAACGGCGTACGGTTCGTTAAGCACGTTTGCCGCCGACGTTGTCACCGCGCTACCGTTGCAGTGTTCCGCGGCCGCCACCGGTGCAGTGCGCCCGAAGACATCGGACACTGTCTTTTGTGCGTCGGATTTCCGCGAAAAGTTTTGGAAAAGAGCGTTAAGTAAAAAGTAAAATTACCACCCCTTTGAAAAATATCTGCCGCTCGCCGTCGTGTAATATATTTTACAAGTACCCACTCCGAGTACAACGACGGATTCCCGTTCACGCCGCGCCGCCGCCGTCTGCGATGACGACTATATCATATAATAATAACACGACGAACAACAACAATAATTAACAATGTTATAACAATATACATTACAACACAAAGTATGACAATAATAATAAGTGTATAGGTACGGCGCACATATATTATATAGGAGTCGCGCGTAAAATGAAAACAGAAAACAAAAGTGGGACCTTTTTCTCACACACACAGGATAGACGCACTTAAAATGTATCAACAGTGCGTTTCCTGTCACCCGAATAATATAATAATATTCAGTCGCGTTGTTTTTTTCATTCCTCGCGGTTATTTTTTTTTATTAATATTATTGTTTAATTCCATTATATTACGGTTCAATTGACAAAGCACTGCGCGTGTACCGGTGCAGTAGCATACATATATACAATAACATATTATTATTATGTGTAGTACACATGCACACGCATTTACAACAGTAGCTAGCAGAGTGCCCCTCCCTCCCACCCTTTAACCGTAAGTATACGCGCGCCAGTGGTCCCGTTCGGACAATGCGAACGTTTGTTGTTCTTCTCGCTCGTTATCGTTAATTGGACACACTCATATAATACGTATATATTCTACACATTATAATATAGTATTTCTCTCTCCCTCTCTCTCTCTCTCAGTGTGCATGTAGGTATTTACGTATATTTTCGTTATAACCCCCGAATGACACATTCCCCTCATTTCCCCTTATTATTAATACGATGGTTGTTATATTATTATTTTTAATTTAAACAAACCACATTATATAATATCCCCTACGTGCACCCACTGCTGCGGTGCAGAAGGCATATACCACAGAGGTACGTCCGGCGAGCTCTTCAAGACCTCCGCTCGCTCGAGCACGCGTGTGCAAACAACCGCTGCGGTGGTATATACGACTGCTACAAGCTGGCGGTCACCTATATATGATATTGTATTATGCAATATATTTTTAATTCGAATGTTATTAACGCGATTGTGTGTGCAATTAAACCCGTTCGGTTCCCACCGCGACGTGTGCGTTTATTATTTTATACATGCGTATATGGAAAAAAAAATATACATAAGAAATTATATGGTATACCGACCGCGTGTGTGTGTTTTTCTTTAAAAAGCCTTTTCAGGTAGACGAGCGCACACACCGCACGTTTTGTGTTTTGTTTCGAACGTCGTACTTTATTTACATTGGCGACGTGAAAAAAGGGTTAAATCGACGAGTGTTTTCACCTGCGGGACGGCGATCGCGGGGGCGACGACTCGCCCGGCTTTTGTTGCCGACTTTATTTATTTTTTTCGCTTTTAATTGGTCCGGAAGGGTCCGCCGCCGCGACGACTCATTTTTTATTATTTATATTTTATTTTCCTAATAAACCGTAATAGCCGGTCGTCATCGACGACGAACGCCGAGACGTCACCCGGCGGTGAATCGACACAATCGTTTATTCGTTTATAAAAACACGGCCGTCGCCGCGCTTGGTTGCCGTCTTTTTTGTTTTCTCTCCTTTTCACACGCGGCATTCGAGCGGGCGCCCGCGCTCTCCCACCCGCCCGCGGTTCAAAGTTCGAAACGTATTTATACGAAATGTCTTATTCGCCACGGAAATTAATGAATACGAGCGCAAGAAATATAATAAAAAAATATTACAAGTTAATAATATATCACACATAACGACATATGGGCGTCGTCGAAATATTAAAAAAAATAAAAAAAATAAATAGAATTAAAAACCGTAATTATCGAGTTTACCGTTTTTTACTCGCGGTGGGTTCGGATTCTATGTTTTTTTTTTATAATATCAGCTACATAGTGCTGTACGCGCGTATATAATATTATTACAGTCGGCACTCGGCCGTGCACATTGCGGATTTTCGCAATCCAGACACGCGGCCTGTATTACAGACGTGCGTGTTGGCCGCCGCTGCCGAGTGTATTTATAATATTCTGTTTGTTCGATAAACTGTAAACACACACATTACTATTATATACATAATATTATTATTTAAAATACGATATAATTATCTTATACCTACATGCGTACCGTGCGGTATACTCAAACTCCAACGGCTCGGAGGAGAGGGCACAAACTTCACTACCCCACCCCTGCAGCGCGGGATAATAATTGAACCAGAGATTCTTTTCACTGCACCCGCGTGTGCGTGAGTGTGAATTCTGCGTGTGTGCGTGTGAATGCGCTCGGTTTACCTATGTATAGGTGTACCTACCTACCTAAGTATACAAGTATAATAATATAATAAGCAATATCTGGCAACGGTGGCGGCCCAGAGTTTGTATTAATATTCGCGTGTTTCGCACAATGGTCACGCAACAGTCGAAAACGTTGTGTCGCCGGCCACCGTAAATACATGTTATGATGTTTAGTTATATATATAATATGAGTTAGGTATTGAATTTACACACATACACACATACATACCATACGCATGCACACACGCCGGCTTTGCGGCCGATTGTTATTAACGGTACGGACATGAAATATGTCTTTCGCTAAAATCTCAAACCACCCCCTTTTTTGCCCGCAGCGCACGCTCTGCCGAGGGGTCGTCCAACTTTGGCCGCGTGCAACGTCGTCGGGGTTTGTCACCGGATCATATTTCGGTACAAATGTTTTTCGTGTCAACGCGAAATCATACTATAAAATATATATTATATAATTAAATTAGCGTCTATATATGTATATTGTATACTATAGATACCAGCTATATATTCCGCCGACGAGCATGGCAAATGGATTCCTAGTGGAATTTGCAAAATCAAAAAGTACGTTACAACTAGTATGATAGGTTAGGTATGCGAGGTAGATTTGGGAATTCGATTTTACGTAATTTGCGTATATTATAAATTCAATATGGTCGACGATCGAGATATTTTTAAATATATATTATTATAATTTAGAAATAAAACGAAAACATTTCGCTAAAAATCAAACCGGCTACCCGGGTATAAGAATGAAGTTAACGACCGTCAGTTAAACCATTTGAACATGCGATATCGTTAGTATACATACATAATTCCCAGTCTGGTGGGCATCGATTGCTGCGCACCCGGTGAACACCATATACGTATATATATTGAATATACGTCTACGGCGCATTACATTGTATACTTATATATATATTAATATTATATTATTATACATACTTAATAGACTATATATATATAGGTACATAACTATTTTCGTTCCGTTAGTCATGAAACGGTTTTTTTACGATTATGTAATATTATAACTATTTATGTATTCGCTTATACGCACACCCGGAACGAAAATACGTTTCCGAGACTGGCACTTTCGGAAGTTTCGCGCACGATGCTTTTTGAAAACTATCTACACCAACGAAGGGCACGCAAGGATCAAAACCGTCACGACGTTTTAGAATATAGGTATAGGTAGGTACTTTAAAACATCAACATCCTCATGCAGGGCTGAGTCAATGAATAACTTATAGGTAGGACCCAGATATAAAACCATAATATTAATATACGATTGATCCATTTAGCCTGCGTACGTAACATTATAATAAATTAGAATATAGTTCGAAATCAGCTCGTCATTTATTGGAATCTACGAGATCTGGATAATATATTGACTTTGGAACTGTTGTTCATAATGTTATATATTGTTATTGCTATTACTCGATGCTATGAAGACAGTGTAATTAAAAGTATATGGGCTGTCAGTTTCTAAGGGGGACCGGATAATGTGCAAAAAAATTTTCGTGGTGCAGTAAACTTTTTTTTTAACTTGCTACTCATAGGAAAATAATGCAAAATAAATCAGCATTAAAGTAAAATATTTTTGGTGGTCCATTTATTTCCTCTCCGAATTCGGACCACGAGCAGCCTATCTGACCCTTGTTTTAGTCGTTTTGGGGTGTGGTTTATTATGGTACACATATAATTAGATTTGAGACGCAACGCCGTAGACACTTTGGCGTCTCGTATGCCGTCTCGTCTTTGTGATAATATTATACACACATGAGACGGTCATCCCGCGTTGGACGACAACGACGTTGAAAACCCTTTTGAGTGCGTTATCGCATCGGGACCGGGAGACCGAGTATAAAAATAATAATGATAATTATAATTATAATAATAATATGCGCGTCCGCGGGGGTTGATATCCGACCGGAAAACGAACACGGTGCCCACCCCGCAGCTACACATTCCACCCACCCACCCACCCACTCACTCAACCACAACCACCCGCGACCGACGAATTTTAGAGGCCTTGCGTGAATAATGAATTGCCATCGTTTTGCCGGTCAACGGGTTAAATAGTTAAACACTCGCGGGGATTTCGGGCGAGATAGAGCACGTATTCGTCCGTCGTTGTGCTCGACCGTCGGTTACACTCCCGTAATCGGCTAAGCCGCAGCAGCAGCCCTTTGCCGTTTTCCGCGCGACGGAAATGAAAATCCTCCGCTCTCTATATAAGTTCATGTTTATATACATATTATATTATACTAATGCGCTTTTTCTGAAAGTTCGCACATCATATAATATAGAATAATATAAAATATTATATAGTGCATAATATATTAAGCAAACTGGTCGATTAATGGTGGTTACACAATATTATATGGCATTCAAATCATTAAGTCGCTTATTGTTTTCCTACTTTAGATTTATTTGCATCGTGTACGCGATAATATGTAGGTATACAATTATTATTATATTACGTGCACCATCACCCTCGATCGTCGATCATAATTTTTTTTTTTTTTTCATATTCCGACCGTCTTTGCAAATAACTTTAGCTGGAGCTCTCGTGCTGTTAATACCTCAGGTACATATTATATTATTATACAGTCATTAATATTTATTATTGTGTAATTTTTTTTTTTTTCGTTTGCCGCGTACCACTGATATACATCATATATATATATATGTAATACTACTATCATATTATAATATATAGTAAGTTAGGTTACACGAAACGCATAATTTACGTCCGTAAAGAATGGGTATGACACATAAGTCATGGCGGCGGACAATGAAACGGAAAACGCATACTATTTATACGACCCACGTCATAAATGTCTTCTTTCGCAATGCTAGATATCTCCGCCCTGCGGGCTGTTATAATTGTTGATAATTACACGGTACGCACTCACCTCAGACGTCTTCATTTCCCACTCTGCGAGCCTGCTGTCCGGCAACAGAACCACCGGGCCTATCTCGTACGCGCACACAAACGTACCAACACTCGTACGGTCGTTCGTACCTAGTACCAGGTATATAATATATGGACAGCTGAATAAGTTACTGCGTTATGATGACCGCGGTAACCCATTTCCGTCGTCATATTATATTTACGGTCGGTCCCGATAACACAATTTTATTATTGATACAGACGCCGGTTTTTAGTATTAATTATTGTGTTTTATTTCCTCCTCTCGTCCACGTCGTCATATCATTCAAACACAGTCAATTAATATAGTTATATTATAATATACGTAATAAAGTCGTTTGGATGAGAACGTCGGATGATTTCGAAACTTTATACGCAAACCACGCTGTATAATATTTTAAATCAGAGAATCATCGTGCATATTGCACGCAATCAACAGCAATTAAAATATATTCGATCCGAAAGGTAGTAATCGAAAATTATTTTTCCTCAAACATTATATATCGCGTCGGTGTGTGTATGTGTGTACATATATAACCTGTTTAGTCGGTTAGCTCCAATTACACACCTCGGTCGTGTGTAATTATAATATTATTAAAAATTCGATTTAAACGTATCCGACCGTTTAAAATCGCTACATCCGTCGTCGGCGCATCATCTAACGCCTGCAACAGTATAATTCGATTGCTCGGCGGCTCCGCGTGTCGTCAACTCGGTTCGATTCGTCATCGCCGTCGGTATAAGGCACATATCACATTATGACGTATATTACTCGTCAGACAGCCCGGCGAGGTGGTCTACCAGCATAGGTATAATTTGTTTATGTATAATAATATATTATATACGACGAGATGACGATAATAATAATAATGAAACTGATATTATGTTTGTTCAATTAATGATATTATTATTATTGTTGTTGTCTTGTGTGTATGTGTGTGTGTGTGTGTGTGTATTTCACCCGCCGACGACCGCGACCGCGGTGGTATAATATTTCCACGGGGTTTCGACCAGAAAAAAACTCGAGTCCGCCGCGGTGGTCCCCGAAGCTGCTCATTGTGCGAGTCTCGGGGGGGGCCTTTCACGCGTGCGGCGCGCTCGCTGTTTAATCTTCGGCGGTCGAATATGAATATAATATAATACGGTACCTATGTGTGTTCAGAGAAAAAAGAAGTGCCGCCATCGCCGCGTGATTGTTTATATACATATTATATACACATATATTATGGTTTATTATGGTAAAGTAACCGTTTTATAGTGATTGTCATCTCCTTTTGTTTTTCGTATAATACTCGTACACCGCATTGTTGCTGTGACTTAAATATATATTTAATTATAGAAACTTGCGATGATGATTTATGCGCCACACACGCACTCGTATTTACACAATTATTTCCTCTGACTTTTCCCGTCAGCTATTCACCCCGCCGCCACTCGAGTACAATTATTATAATATTCTCCTGAAGCTTTTGCGGTTGGAAACATTGTACAAAATATTTTAATATACCGGACGGAGTAGGTAAACCTAGCTATAGTTCCGTTATTTTTTTAACTTCAATCGTTGTGCACAGAATTCTGTCAAAACCGTTTTAACAGTTTGACCAGCAGCTATAATTGTATGGTCCTACCGCAGCATTCGACCATAGAATTTGGTCCTACCGAACTATTAGCATTCCTGCAGGACACAGCGCAACGTCGCGTGAACCCAAAACTTCAACAGTGGGTAAAAACTCGGGAAACCCATCACGGTCGAGAATATCTCGCGGGGTATATTATATGCACGACGTGTCCTGAAAAGCCACCGGATGATGATCAAACACTACCGCGTGCGATCTTCGCCGGCACGGTATATTTGTTTTATGGGCAGAAAATCCGTCGGCTCGTCATCCATCATCACGGCGGCGCGGAGATATGACGACCACACGATAAACAGCCCCTCACCACCCGACCCTGCTGTAGACGAGGATGCGGTATCCTCTGGTAGTCGAGCACAGCGACGCGTTTACTATTACTTTATTATTATCGTGATTGTTATTGCGCACAGTCACACAGGGCTTTTCTTGCTACTGCCGCCGCCTACTGCTTGCTAAAACGCGCGGCGTCGGTATATAATATTATATATGTACATATATATAAATGTATATTACTATACATAGTTTCGTCACGAGGTGCGGCGGCGTGTCGTCGTCACCGTCCGTGCCGTTGAATATTTTATGCTTAATCCCCGGACCGCATTTGTCAAAAATGCCCCTTCTGCTTCTCGAGGCGGCGAGGCGAACCTCTCCGTGAAATTCGAAATGATCGAACGGTTCGTTTCGGAAGTGACGCGGTGTGTATTTGGTCTTTTGATGTGGCTTGGTTTTTTAATTATGCATTTGATCGATGCGACACGCGCGGCGGCGGCGGTGACGGCGGTGTAGCGAGGAGAGTCGACGACGACCGTGCGAAACATCCAACATTTTTAACAGACGATCGCCAAAGACAATAAATAATAACATATAGCAAAAAAAAAAAATCCGTAAACAGATCGGTCTCCTCGTGGGATTCGCTCGGTTTACATCATTGGTGCGTTTGCAGGACGGTGCGGCTGGTCGATCTATATATTATATTGTTATATATGCTGTTGGTGGATTACCGTTCCACCGTGGCGTGTTGCAGACGTATAGGTATATAAACTAAATACATACATTACACGATATAATATAACAGATATACACAAATATACACATTTATATGGGTATATTATTCCGGTGTGATCTCGAGCAGAAACTATGGATCGACGAAGACATTCTGTTTATGATATATAATATTATACTTATTTACGCGGCGTGTATAACAAGCACTGTATATAAATATAAATGTATATAATACATCATACGAGCAGTACCTACAGTAGAACTCTGTAGAGTAGTCGGCGGACCGTTTGTCCACGGATTATAAGGGATAGGTACCAGCATTACCAGCTCATATACACGTAGGTACCTACGCGCTGCTCCAAGTGTCTACCACATAACAACTATATATAGGTCCGTCGGGCAGGTGGCCGTAAGATATGGAGAGCTCATACTTGTGAGTTATAACAATTTTCCTTTTATATTATAATATTTCACTGGTGTCGAGAGAATTATGACGTGTAGGTATAATAATAATATTATAATGTTCGGTATACTGCAACCGTGGTGGTTACCGTTTAGTTGTAGTTGGTATACCTATCATATAATATAAAATGACGTCGTGCGCGTGGACGTTTTATAAGCCACGGAAACAGTTTATAATAATATTATAATATCGTTTTGAAAAAGAAATATTATGAAATATTATAATGTCACCGCTATATGCGCGCACACGTTTTTGTGCGACTCGCAGGAACGCGTATTAGAATATTGCAAAAATATGAAAACCACACAAACCCTTTCAGACGAGACGGGCCCGTGTATAAATCATCGTTTACCCGTGCACAAAAAGACGCGAAGCTTTCATCTGTGAAATTGAACCTTCGTTTTTACGTTTCAATCGCAGATGCTACTCATCGGCGAGTCATGATTCACTGTCAGTCGACGTAGTCTTCCTGGCCCATAACCGCGTAACGGCGACGCGGCAAGAGGGTGCAGCGGTGATGGGGAGGTAAAAAAAAAAATGAAATAAACTTCCCCTGACCTCGGGACGATTTTTTTCTCTCCCGACGGTGTACATCGTATGCTAATATTCGACGGTGGCTGCTGCTGCAGCGCCGGCGGCGTGGTGTGCAGAAAAAGAGAGTGCAAATTAATTTCAATTTAAACGAGTCGAAATGTATACATAATATATTATACAATATATATAATATGTATATATTATGTGTGTGTGTGTATATAAAGGGATCCCTGCAGTACTGCCGCCGTCACTTAAAGCCAAGAAACGGTTATACACACGCACAGAGCTATACAGAGTGTAATCAATCATCCCGCGTGCGCGAGTCCGTTCTCTCACTCTCTTCGACTGTCAGCAGTGCACTGCACACACACACACACGTTCACATCGGTCCCTACGTACGGTGTATATATATATATATTGTGTACATGGTTATATTTTTTTATTGTTATATATACTCCGAAACCCGTGGCGGGAAGGATTTTAATTTTAGCATATATTGTTTCTTTTCGGTTCCAAGACAAACAAACGCACACACACGCGCACACTCGCCCGGTCTTAATTTCCATCCCGACCCCGCGGGTCGCCACCTCCCCCTACGGTGCCGGCGGAGGCTGCAGCGACTACTACGACGACGACGACTCCGACGATGATGATGGATTGCACCCGGGAATATATATGACCGCTTTACACTGCCGCCACCCCCCGTGCTTTATCATTAGCGCCAGCACCCAAAACGGCTAATTTAAACCTAAGGTCTTTTTTGTTTTCTTTTTTCGCCTCCTGCACCTCTACCTCGTCGCCACCGTCGCCACCGGATTATAATTACCGTCCGAAAAGGTTTTCACACTTCAAATGGCCGCCGCGACCAGAGTTTCCGACGTAGGTACCACCCACCGACCCCGGTATATATAACTATATAACCTTAATATATAATATATATAACTATATAACATATACCAACTCCGTACGCCCTTTCCCTCCCGACCGTTCGCCATATTATACTACATCCATCTCTCTCAAAATCCGCCAAACTTCGTCCAAAAATAAGCACACGCGGGTTTCTCTCTGTCTCTCTTTTTCTCTCCACCTCAAGCTTTTGATAAATTATATTATCCCACGCGTCGCGTATAATCTGTCGTTTGTTTTTACGATAATCAATTATTACATTATATATTCCTATTCCGTGTTTCAGCGGTGAGTGGTAGATTATACATATATTATACGCAAGCAAAATGCGTAGCATCTGCATTTTCGACTTAACGACTCGCCTCCTTCCTTTTTTTACTATATATGTATAAGGTGTTTGGTACCTACATTTACCGTTTTATTAATGGAAATTGTTCCGAAACGAAAACACTTTTTAATGGAAAATGGCGTTATCCAATTTACATGTTGTCTTTATACGATAACAAACACACCGAGGGACTCGTTTATTAACGTTTTTTTCACGTACGCACGTGTATATACCTATATAAGTAGACACTATAACTCAAATCGAATTAACATTTTCCGGTGTCAGAAATAAGCGAGATTTAATAATAAAAAAAATGGAAAAACTGCGAAACTTCTAAAATGTAAGATATTAAATAAATATTTATTAATTTATATAAGAACCTGCAGCCGTAAAAGCACTGCAGTAAGAGTGTTACGATTTCATGATTGCGAATCGAGAATATAATAATTACAAAGACGCATTTATCACACGATGAACTTTTATGTAATATTATACTTTATTGGGTTAAATGTTTAGCTAAATGTTGTGTATCCATCTTCCGCACCTCACACAGCATAAAGTCAGCTGTAGTCACGCGAATACGCATATTTTATTATTGTATTTGTCAATATTATTATTGTAATTACGTTGTATCTCGTTTCTTTTTTCACGTTCTATCACTGACGGAACTACAACAATACCTACGTGGTACATTATATTATTTGAGTGGCTGCTGACGATCGCGTGGGTATAATAATATTATAATATACTACACAGTAGGGTAACCTATAACCGGGTAAACAGAGCCCGGCGCGTGAACACGTCGTTACGTAATAATAATGATAATGATAATAACAATAATATTCTCGTCGGTGAAAGCGATTAACTGCAGCGGGTGCGGTGCACTGCAACCATATATATATATAGTTATATACATGGCGTTTAAAGATATACTATACTACTATATACATAGTATATACATAATATAATATGTATATAGGTGCATTAACACAAACTGCAGCGGTCCATCGACACGCGCGTGTACAAACAAGATTTGTAAATATATACAAAGCAGAACGGTTAATAGTAATAATAATATATGACAAATAGCGGCGGTTATTACGTCGACCGGTCGCCGGCGCGAGCGTATAAATCACGGGCGCATTCGTCGTGTGTCGGCGGCGGCGTCGTCGTCGTTCAAGTAGCTTCGGCGAAAAGCCGAGTCTTATTAGTCAAAGTCCCGCGGGTAATTGAATGTGTGTGTATGTATATGTATTATTACGAGAGAGCCAGCCGACGAGGGTCCCCGCTGAGAAAGGCCAATCAACATCTATAACAAAATATTATTATTATTATTATTATTATATAGGTACACATTGCGAGACCAATAATCATTATTACCGTTTGCCAGTTGTTTATTTATTATTATTATATATTTCGGGTACTCGCGCGTGCGTTCCTATATTATATATATATATATATATTCCAAGTCGGTTCGTAAAGACAAAACCCATCAGTCACACACATCCGACGCAGAGACTATACGTAACGAGTTTTGTATATTTAGGTACTCTGACCGAATGCCATTAGGAATGTCCATTAATAATTATAAGTGGCGACCAGTAAGTCCGTTTCAATAATTATATGTAATATGTATATACTTTTGTTTTGTTCCGAACGTATTTTGACCGCGTGGTCACGTAGATTGTTTATAAGTTGTAACACTCGGGTGAACCTATAGATCGCGCGTCTTCGAACAGTTAATTATTATTCCATATTGGTATCCATAATAATATTATTATACTTCGTATATTATAATTATTATATTATATTATTACTGATCGTTTTCTCTCGGCACGTTCTATAAAGAACAACGTATTTGGTACGCTTATAAAGACTGACCATATGGAATTGCAGCGTTTAATATGATCAAGATTTTCAAAGAAGAAATCGAAGATTATTCGATACGTATCGGTTTAATACAGCGTTCAAGAAGTTACCTATGCGGTTTATCAGCGAAAAGTACCGACCCGTGCTCATACTTTGTTACGAGTCGGTAGTTATACACTACTCCGCATCGATACGTATAGAATTTTTCTTCTTGAAAATCTCGCTTATTAATAATTTTATACGATATTGTTACGTAATCGGTACTCTCTACTCTCTACGTAATGGGTATAATGGGTATTCTCTACCCTCACCAGGCACGGGCACCAACCCCGAGGTGAACACTGTACTACTGCAGTAGCCTCACAATAATAACAAAATATATAACAACATTAATTATTATATTTTATGCGTATATTATAATATTATCTGCAGCGCGGTGCATCACCCTTCATGACTTAGTATATAACATCATTTTAATATGAATGTATACCTTTGCAGATTCACCCCGCATGGAAAAATCGCCGCTGCTGGCCAACGGATACAATCAGCCGCCCACACACCTCGGACACATGCAGTACATGCAGCAGTTCAGCCACCATCACCATCATCCGGCGGCCGCGCACGCCATCATGAACCCGGCCGGTCTGTCGCACCCCGCGTTACCCCGTCCAGACGCACAGCTACTTAAGAGCCAAGGACTCTCCATGGAAGCGTTGGCCAGGTGAGTGTCTGCTGGGTAACCCGGCCATCATCCCCCACCCGTGATCGCCGCCCACTTAACACCCCCCTCCCACCAAGGGACATCTCTTTCGACCGGAAACCGTGTTTGTAGACCACTGATGTCTCTCTCACTCCCTCTATCTCTATCTCTCTCTCACTCATCACTATCTATATAGCAAAGAACATGACACCTAAATTCACACCCATATCGTTATTGTTACTATTTAATTTTATCGATTGGAGACGAGTTCGACTGTACCTAAAAACCTTACAGTACAATAATTACACATAACACTTATGGTATTGAGCATTTGAGCCATGCGCAGCGCAAAACAAACTGTAGCAGAAACTTCTGCGGTAGTGTGCAGTTGATGCGGTTCTATATTGATAATATTGCCATAATATAATTATCATAGTCGATAAGGAAATTACCATTTCTTGAAATAATTTGCTACTGTTGAAAATGCCAATGATTTTATAGGTCAATCTTATTTTTACGATTTATTCAGAAAAAAGAAAAGAAAACTCAAAACTGAGTACCTATTGAAAAATTAAAATTATAATTATAAATTAATAGAGACTGCATTTTTCTAAATCAAACTTCGGCTTTAATGTTTATTTTTTATAATATAGTATATATTATCGTTTACTTGCATTAATGGGACTTGGAAACTAAATTAAAATTGATTAAATTTCAAGCAGTTACAGTAAAAACATCTGTCAACGTTTCTAAAATATTATAAAGGTACTAATTTTATAAAAAAAAAGGATTAGTTCTAACGTGTTAATTTTATCTTATTCATTTTTTAACAAAGGTGAACAATTATTTAAATAAACTTGAGTTTAGGATATTGCATATTAAAATTCAAAACCGTATTTTTATTCATTTTCCGATATTAAATGTGGAGAGCGAAACAGAGTTTATCACGGGGCCAGCTGTAAATAATAATATAATATTGTACGGTTAATAAATTATTATTGTAATGCATATTATACACGTAGTGAACAGTGGTTTACTTTTTAATTGTTTATCACTACGTCTTTAATACGTTCTTTTTTGCTTTTCGTTTTACAGTTCGGGTATATGGGAAAAAGCGTACGCCGGCTTCATGAAACAACTAGAAAGGTAAGAGAATAATAATAATAATAATAATAATCGCACACTGCGCGTGCAGTGTATTTAATATCATTATTGTTTATAACCACGACGCCTTCCCGTCCGGCGCGTCGCACTATTAAAATAACGACTTGTATATTATAATATTATTATTATTATTATTATATACGTGTATACTGTTTTCTGCAATATGCATGTATATAATGATATAATGTAATACACGAGCTGTGTAACCGACGCACACGATCGTTCGAGGGCGGCGGCGGAAATTATGTTCCGTTCAATAATATACGACCCAATGATATAGTATAATAATAATAATACCCTATGTATATAGGTATATTTATTCGCTCTGCGCAATATCATCATCAACCCGACAATAATAATTATTGTTATTTTTCTTTTAATTTTTTTCTCTCTTTCCGCGTCGTAATAATAATATCATTATTATTACCATATCGTATCTGTGCGCCGGACACACGTATAGAAGTATATAACATATATATAAATATAATACACGGGCTGAAAAGGTCATCAGGACGTTGCACTAAAACTAGCTGCAATACCTCTCTATGTGCGCATAAAATAGAGAAATGATAACGGTGATGGTTACAGCTATATATGAAATTTACGACTCGAACTCGACTGTGGCGTATTATATACGATATATTATATAAATATATTAATACCTTAATAATAATAATAAAAACGGTGCCGCCTGCACCGCTGCCCATCGCTTATGTCGGTCGCGGTAATAATTCTGATTTAAAAACTGCTCGCAGATCCGTTTGAATAGTGTAATATTATTTCAATTACAATCGTTACACACCGCTTCGACTCTTCCGATATATCATACACCGACGACTTATTATTCTATTCCCGGCTACACCTACTTATTTATAAAATAATATAATTCGCATAGACATCGCTAGAAAAATCGTTTTGAGGTTCTAAAATGTGTTGCACAAAAGCTTTAAAGTGGGCATCTAAAATAAATGATTCTTCATCCGATTAGCTATAAAAGTCACAATAGATTAAAACTCAATGGAAGAGGAGGCTAGAAGAAGGGGATAAAAAAAATTACTTTAGAACTTTAATGCAGATTTAAAAAAAAAAAGATATTTGTAATTTCAACCGTCATTTGTCTTAAACGTCGTCTTTATTGTTCAATACAGTGACATCATCTCAGTTTTTGAGAGGGGGGAGGGGGCAACATTTTTGACTGGCCCATAATAAAACTGAAAAAAAAACGCTCGCCAACAATTACATTACAATTGAATTTTTATCTCAATACAAATAGCTTTCTTACATTATTTTATACTTACTAGTTAGTACCATATAGGCATAAATAGCCCATTTTTTGAGAGATAACAATGAATGATTAAATAATTAATAATATGTAGAGGGATATTTAAAAATATTACCTATTAGCTACTACATGTAGGCCCAAAACTAGTCCATACCTGACCCGACAGCGGCCCGCTAATAACAAGGGCAAATTGCACCCTGCCCCCCCCCTAAATAATGTCACTGGTTCAATATACCTACATGATACCACGAACCAATGGTTTTTAAAATTTTTGAGGGGTGGTATCCATTACCCTTCAGTGAAGTTTACTACGATAATAATACTTTCCGTATACTGCTCACGGACAGGAGACCTGCGAATCTGCGAGTGTACCTGCACGGCACGCAGCAAGCCCGTGTATGTTACGACATAAATAAATATTATATTTCGTAAATAATGACGATGATAATAATAAATTGTTATTATTGTTTGCACCTCATTCCGCGACGCGGTGGCGGCACTCGAAAATTTCTCATTGTCTGCGCCGCTCTGCAGTCGTGTATAGTCGGCAGCTGCGGCAGTAATAAGACGGAGGTCGTAAATTTCAATGAAACGCACGAAAGTTGTGTTATTTGTACTCGGTGGCGGTGGTGGCGACGACACAAAGGTATACGTATATGATATCCTCGCGTTATTATATGACTGGTGTACGCACACAAAGACCGTGAGGAGAAAACGACGACCGGGCGCACGCTTAAATTGAATTTAGCGCTAAAACTTTTCTTGTATTTTTTCTCGCATCATATTTATATATACATTATATAAAAACTTATATATAATATATAAGTATCGTATTTTCTGGGTTATTATTTTTGTTCGCGGCGCCCATCTCCGGGACCGCTCTGATCTAATTTATATCCGGTGGCGGTGGTGGTGTGGCGGTAGCAGCCTGCAGAGTTCCTCCGGTCGTCGCGTATCATTTATAACAATTTTCTTTTGGCGCGCAATGGATGCACACCCACATACAAACCCGCACACACACACACACACACACACACACACACACACACACACACACACACACACACACACACACACACACACACACACACACACACACACACACACACACACACACACACACACACACACACACACACACACACACACACATACACACACACATAAATAAGGGACGACGGTGAAATAACGAAGGGTGGATAAAAAATATATACACGTATTAATGTATAATATATACGCGTGTTATATAGTATAGTATGCGTCGTCGTCGTGTCCGGGGAGCGCGAAAAGAAACGTTTTACACGTCTCCGGAGATTATACGCGGGCACGGGGAAGGCCTATTATAGTGTGAGCGCCGCAGTCATTTTTACGTTAAATATTTATGCAAAAGAAGTTATTAACTTTTTTTTCTTGTATTTTTTTTTTCCGTCTCAGTCTCCACCGTGGGTTTTTTTCTTTTTAATGCATCTCTAAACACGCCCACCGCGCCGCCGCCGAGACCTATAATAGTCATCGCCGTCGCGCGTATAATATTTATAAATAGGGACTTGCAGACCACGTCGTAGAGAAAAATGTACAAGTACGCGTTTATCGCAATAATTGTTATAATCCCACCTCATATACGAGTATTATACCGCGGTGTGTATTATCGTCTTTGTTAAAACATTTCTTCGCCCTGCACACTAACATAATAGGTACATCAGTTATATACTTATACTTACATATTATACATACGTATACACATAATAATATACACACACGCGCGAAGTGAAATAGTAATAATAATAATAATAATAATAATAACATAGTAATAACACACCGCCATATTGTCCGCGTGTTAGCGCGAGTTTTTCGCTTCCCCGTCCGTCGACGTGCCGCTACGGTTCTCGGCGGAGGCGGAATTGATGGATGACGTTTTCGATCTGCTGCTGTCCGCGCCCGCTCGTATTATAACTTGCCGAAACATATTCCCGAAACGTTTAATAACAGTACGGCGCGCACAAACGTGAAACAAATAAAAAACGACAACGCGGAAAATCTCCCATCGCGAGTAACGCGGTCGGGGGGGGGGGGGGGGGAGCGAGTATAGTCACGAGGGAGGGGAAAACGGGGAAAAAAATAATAAGAATATATATATGAAAAACGACTTTCACGTCTCACACGCCCACCCGCCACTCCGCGCCGCGTTATATATACATAGTGCGCAGTGCCGTAATGAGAGAAGATGAGCCTCGAGAATCGAATAATATTATAATACGAGAATTGAACGAACGATTTTTTTTTATTTTCCGTTCACACCCTCCGTCACCGCGGTAGTCATTTCTTTATGATGTACACGACGACGCTTCTTGCTCTGGGTGTATACGCGTGTGCGGTGTGTGTCTTAAGGGGTTGCCAGATGCGACTTCCATTACGCCAATTTATCTTTACTCGCGTGGGAGGGCGGGGGAGATGGTAAACGACGTACACTAACGACGCAAAATTTTTATAGTGTTGTCGTGCGCCGGCGGTGGTGTGTATAATAATATAAGGTGTGTTCGGTGGTCGGGGTTGGCGAGTGGAGCGGGGGTGACTGGGGCGAGGAGAACCGGGAAACAATGTCGCTAAAACGTCAAACATTAAATTACATTTTTATTCGAATTTCTCGCAAACAACACTCTGGTGGGTTAAAAAAAGCACATTCTGTCGGAGTAAAAAAAAAAAAAAAAACCAAGCGCAATCGTTACGTGTAGGAAAAAAAACTTTGTCAATAACGATAAGCTTTAAAGGCGAAATGACGCGCCGGTTTCCCCTCAACGACGAGAGATATCCGTTGCAGTGTGCGCCGAAGCCATATATAGATCCGCGTGGCGCGTCATCGTATTAAAAACGGATTTCGGTTAAATCTCTGCAGGGTTTAAAGTTGCAGCTTTATGTTCGGCACGGGATTGTCGTTTTATTTTCTATGTACAACGAGACTTATGAACGAAAAATAAAAATTAACGGTCGTACATAATATATTTGAAAAACAACGAACCCGGCCCTGTGTATACGTACGAGTAGATATAGCCCGATATAGGTACCTATATATAGATAAAATATTAAATTGCGTTCGAATTATACGAAGGTACGTCTGCGTAATCGACCGCCGTCCGCGCGTTAAGTCCAAATAATCCGAAATATACCGAATGTGATATGCATTTAACAGGCGGCAATTTTTATCGGGGACGATAGTGCAGTAAAATAAAAATCGGCGGCAAACGTTATTGAAACGCCGTCGATATAATAATATATTATACGTATAACGGTGTGCAGCGGCTTCAATATCTGCATATAATGTTATCCCAGACACCCGGTGACCGTTGTGTATATATATGTTATGTATATCTATAGGTACCTATATTATAACATTTTTACCGATCAAAACAAACACTGCCACAGAGGATACGCGTACGCAGACGATGTGATGTATAAACGCGCATATCGTATATACATACATTTATTATATAGGTACAACGATAATAATAATACTAATCAGCGGTGGTGGTGGCGATGGTGGCGGGATTATATCGCGGTTAATTACGCGGCATTAACGACTATATAGCAGACCGGCTTTTCGTATTGTTTTTGGGTGGCCGGGATTTCGGGTCCATTGTTCCGAAGGAATAACAATAACAATAACAATAGTAACACACACGCAGACGTTTTTGGTAAAGCTGGTCCAGTACACACACACATCGGGCGCGTAATAATTAGCAAAACCTCCGCACACAATAATGCTCCACAAATCTAGATATCACAGAGGTGGCGGCAGTTGCACCAGTTTATATATACACATTATACGTATATTATTATTATTATTATTATAATATAGTGGCGGGCTCATCACAGGCCGTCATCGCCGCCACCACAGAGTATTATCGGTCCAGTGTTTTAATCTAATATCGTTGTTTCCCCACTGCGTCTGTTCCGCTTTTGTACGTGATACATATATATAAATATTAAATATATATATATATTATAATAGGAGAGTGTGTGCGTTCGTCCCAATGCCCATTGTTTCTACAAAACCTCCGTCCCGCCGAACAGGCCGCGATCAAATGCCATCCCTTCCGGAGACCATCGACACGTGCATATATATGTGTGCGTACCTATAATAATAATAATATTACTGCAACCTGTGTGTGTGTGTGTATATCATGTGCGGTTACAATAGTAATATGATAATAATAACGTTACACGTACGTAGAATCGAATATACATACCGGGGATCCGTATGTATAATATTATTAAATTAAGCGTACATCATGATGACGTGTGTTGTTCGTGTTCAGACCCAGTGCTCCTCCACCCATACTATACCGTCACAGCGTTTTCAGCGGTACAGCTCATAAACGACACGACGATAGTAATATTTCGTATGCTAGTTCTGCTGCAACCCAAATCATCCGTTGTGAGTTCAAAATAATCGATGCGTTTACCTACAATACGCGCGGGCGACCGTCCGACTGGTGCAACAGCAGCAGTGTGCAGGGTCCAGCAGGGATCGCATCGCATCGGCGAGGGAGAGTTTTATATATAGTACCTATATATATATATATAGTAATAAAATAAAGAAAAATTTCAATATCGAAATATTAATGTCCCGGCAAATCCTCTCCGTCCGTATATTTTTATTAACAATATTCTTTACAAATACTTATCCTCTTCGCGTATCATATATATAGAAAATAATATCTCGGCTTTGCAGATAAAGTGTGCGCCGCGGGATTACGCACGCGTAATTTCTTTTGTCGTTTATACGATGCCGAGTAGTATAATAATATTACGACCGGCCGTTCTCTTCCTCCGCCGGAGATTTCTTAAAAAATAAATAACCGCTGCGGTATATATGACCGTGGCGCACCGAGGATTTATTTCTGCGCCATCATCATCGTCGTCATCGTCGTCGTCGTCGTTATACAGTTATCTTCTAACACTGCGGATTCGCTGACGGCCGTTACATGAATAAAAAAAGAAAAAAAGAAGAAGTCATATTGTCGCCTTTTGGTAAACCGAACGTGCAAAGTTAATATCCGTCATCGGTATAGTTTCTCCCTTATCGGCAGACCAAAGTTTGGGTCCGGCGGGCGACAGCGGTGGAAGAAAAAATATTGGATTTCAATTGAAAACTCGTTTTTCTCGACCTGACCCCGAAAATGCGGACAAGATGGATTCATTTGTCACCGGCCGTATCGGCCGAGTGTGTATGAAAAAACACCACCCCTCGCAGGACACATTTTCGGAATCATAAATTCACTTTGCTAACTTTTCGCCGCGGGGACGTGTCCTTTTTACGCTGCTTTTGATAGCCAGTTGATATATTGCCAGTTGGTAACTTTCCGATACACGATCACGACCACACACGAAAAAATACGATTATATTATAATATACAGATTGACAACGGGACGACAAAAGTGTGAAAAATAAGAATCAAATATAATATTACAATATCTACTGCAGTGCTAAGACGTGTGTGTTCTAAACAATGATTTTATATATCCACACATGAATATTACTCACATCGAAACCCAGTAAATTGCAAAACGCGTAGCGTCAGAAGCCTTGCACCGCGTAAAGTGTCGTTTCAATAATCTCCGGTGGACAGGTATTATATGAAAGCCGGCCGGCGTTATATATTATGGAGAGAAGAACGTTTTATTGGTTTCGAGTGTAAATTTATCGTTAATAAATTCCGACCTCACTTTTCTCCACGTCGCCTTTGAGGAGTCGGACGCAGGCTCGGCGCATGTGCAGTATTGTAAATCACGGGTTGGGCGCAATTTCGCTTTCTTCGAGTACACCCACTACCCACATATATATTATGTGTTGTGTACACCCGCAGAGGAGATTCATTTCGAACCCCGCGCAGCAGCAGTCCCCATGGCGCCTTAAAATACGATTCCGTCCTGACAGTCATTGCCCAATAAACACGACAATTACTAATTATTGCCACCGGCGTGGAACGTCGCTTTATAATACACAGGCTCGGACAACGGCAACCACAATAATAATAATAATGATAAACATAATATTAGAGCGTTTGCCGTATAATACCGGTGACGACGCCGAAATGATTTCGTTATTTCGAGTTTAAATTATTTAATAATAGTTAGCTCGCACGCGATGCGCGACCGTAGGTACATAATACAGCCGGACGACTCGTCGTGGGAATGTATACGGAAAAAATACCTATCGACGACCCGTATTCTGATAAGATTTTATAAAAATTATACTGCACCGCACGAAAACAGCGGGCGAAAAATGACTGTCGACGAAGACGACAAAACATTATTTACCTATATGCCACTACTATACAATATATATATATTATTATAATTTATACGTCCACCGCGCATATTGCGTGCTCGTCACACGCAGATCCAAAGGCCTTTGGGACAAATACGCGGGTTTTGCGGTCGCGACAGCGCGTAATCTCCGCTGCAGCCTCCGACACAGATTATACGCCTGCCGGACGGGACGTCATTATTCAATCTAATGGACCGCGTTAATCGCGTCGCGGCGTGACCCTTTGCTGCAGGGACGACGACGAGGTTTTCGCGTTTAGCCCCGAGGATTATGATATCGTACTATCGTATCACCGTCAACGGTGCAGATGCAGTGTATATGCGTATGGAAGACGAAACCGTTCGTGTTGCTCGGAGAAACTTTCGTTCGTCGGGAGTTTGGTTCAAAATATTTTTGTGTGCAAAATAACAATATATATATATACGACCGTGTATAATAATATTATAACTGCTATTAGAACAATGATATTGTACCGGTCGTGTTTATGTTTCACGGTTAGTAAACCAATTGCGCTTTTGAACTTTCAGGTACCTATAAAAAATGTGTTTTTTCACATAGATAATTCCATCAACGCGTTGAATCATCATTTATACATGTCGAAAATCAATAACTCATATTATGTTGATCAATTATACCCATTCTTGCGTTTAAAATATTAACAGCTGATTTTGATGCAATATTCTATAATCGGAATATTCGGAATTTTAGCCATATAACCAACATACACTTGTATGAATTTAATCGATACCTCAACACACGAAATATAGTTTTCATTTTCACAAGCTGGTATTTATCGGCCTAATCGGTCCGTTTCAGTAATTTGGGGTAACACCATAATTATGATGCTGATAGATACTTTTATAATATGTACAATTGTCATTTATTTTTATTATATTATTCATATATTAATAGCCAAGTGTTAATTATTATTGTATTTATTTGATTTAAGTAAAGTAACTAAAGATGTACTGAATATAATAAATATTTAAGGTATATTATTCACTAGTGCAATTGGTACATGAAGCCTGCAAATTAATGAGTACCTACGGTTGGTCCGCATCAACCCTGGTAATATTATCTTGCGCAATTGGTAAACTCTCATTTTATTGTCCGTCCGGTCGTATACCGCATTCCTCGAGCACCAACACGCACGCGACGATATATTATAACTTATATACCTAACGTAGAGCAGAGGTACTACCTACCTATACCTATATATACGAGGTAACGCACGACCGTCGCACTAAAACATCTCGTCGTGACGTCGTGTTCAGATGGTGTCCGCCGCCGAATCAATTACCATTCGGAATATATAGGATGATAATAATATTGTACTATTAATATTTAATACGGTTGCACGTGGGCAGCAGTGGCAGCAGCTCGCAGGGTGCCGCCACACAAAGCAATCGGCCACTACCGATCTCTGCTCTGTCCGGGCATTACGTGAGCAGCAGCAGCAGCAGCAGCAGCCGCCGCCGACGACGACGTTGTGCGACTTGCGCCGCATGTCACTGTCACGAGTTTTTTTTTATAATGATTATTATTATTATTGCTGTTATACCATTGTAGACGAACAATGTTCTATATGTATCTCTCTATGTTAATGTGTGTACAAAAACCGTTTTTGATTTAGTCGAAACGCCTTTTTTCCCCAAAGTGGGTGTGTGTGTATGGCTAGTCCTTGTCCGCCGCCAGCTGCTAATTACAAGGCACTCACACCGGTTGAGTATGTGTGTGTAAGTATATTGTAAACGCTCGTGTCATTCCGATCGAAATATTCTGTTATCGGTCGACACACATCTATCTATATTATACTTGTGTGTGTTGTATATAATATGCGCTCTATATATCGGAAAGAATAAAAAATACAACTTACAATAATAATAATGGATCGCCGGGTGGGCGATCGTCAAACACGCGTATTGTATATTATATTTTATAATGTAGGTACCTAATAATGTTATAACTTATAATGTACATTATATTATGCACGCGCGTTTGTCCGGACGGAACATAATAACGCATAATGATAATACACAGTGATAAAATATCGTTTGTACGTATACCTATAATATAATATGTGTTGCTGGGGAGTCATATGACATAATATATTATATTATACTTGTCATATTATTCCGGTTTGATTTCAGAGGCGTACAAATAATAATAATTTAATCGCATTCGGGCTTTTGCAAAAAGTCTGCTGCTGCTGCTGCTGCTATACTGCCTCCGTCGGTGCCGCCGATGCTGTCGATTGCCTTTTATACTGTCAAAACCAAAAATTCAGTTTCGTTTCGCGTTTTAATTCCCTCCGTACCGAATCCGTTTTAATAATTAACTCCCTCATTCTCGCTTTGAACTTTTAACCCTCGGAAAAGAAATTAATAATCTTGTTTTAAATGTATACAAATTCGGTTTTACGAGTAGTCTCAAAGGAATGTGCTCCGGGGCGTACGAAACTTTCCCATTAAAAATCTGGACGTCACTTACAAATCGTCCGGAATGACATTGAAAGTAATTCTAATTAGGTACTTTGTTCTCAAACTACGAGTTTATGACATGACATTCGATCAGATAATATGCCCACCAATCGGCTCTAGAAATTACCAAGAAATATTTTTTTAGATGTCTACGAATGAAGTTCGTTTGGACCTTCGGAACATTATTCTAATATACAAATATTATTTATTAATCTCCTACTAACTAAGGTAATGTTCTACAGGCCGCATCAAACTCCGTTTTTCCATATTTTAATCTCAAACTTTATAATATGTCTTCAAAGATAATACATTTTTAAGCGTTTTTTTTTATAAATTACGATATACCATTATTTGAAATAAAATAAAAATCGGAGTTTAATACGGCTTGTAAGAAGTCTTTCGGATAAAAAAATAGTTATACGAATCCGACAATTCTACAAGACCTGAAAATTATTCCCATAAAGTCATTTTTTTCGATATAATATACCCTATTAAAGGGCCCCCCTCCTAAATAGGTATTGGGTAGTAGATTAGTGGGAAAAGTATTATAATCAAGGTGGCAACTAAAACATAAAATGTAATTTCCAAATTGTATAGAATTGCAGAAAATTTGAAAAATTGACACGGGTCACCCTTATACAATATAATAATAACAATAAAGACGTATTTCTTACGATTCCCATCGGTGGGTAAAACTATCCGGTTTCTAAAGTAGCGAAGAAACTATTTTGTAAACTAGACAATAACAGTATAATTTTATAGTATTTGTAAATTAAAAACCTAATAGCTATTTATTATCATGCCATAGCGTGCGTATTATTGTCGTAGCATCGACGGTAAATTAACTAGTGCAAAGGGCGTAGCGTATGATATTATTATTATAAAGTATTTAATATTATTATTATTTTACATGTCGAGTGTAGAAGTAGTTTAGTTGTAGGTACCTCTATACAGTGCGCGGGTATGCAATATCAGGTTATACTCACCAAACACACACTGACACACACATAATATGCGATAAATATTATTTAATATAAATCATTTGCGGCTGCGACGGCGGGCGTACAACACTGCTGTTCGAGTTAATGAATTGCGAAACATTGTTTTACCGCCTCCGGCATGATTATTCGATAATAATCACGGCAGGCCTAATTATTGTTCCCCCACCGATCCAACAGTACACCACCACCACGACTGCTGGCGGATAAATAATAATAATATAATGCTATATATATTATATACCTATATAGATATACCTACACGCCCGATGATTCCGGAATCCGTCCGGTCGGATTTTCGATCATCTGCGAATACACACTCACACACTCACATATACACACACACACACAAACACACTACGCATAAACTTTCCGTAAACACATTATAATATATACATGTACAATATATATGCACTCGTACCCACCTCCACCGCCATCTCAGTGCGCGTATGTCTATGTCGATTAATTTAATATTAAATCCTCTCCGACTCTCTTGCCGCTGTCTGTCTCTCTCTTTCTTTCTCTCTCGCTCGCTCCCACTCCCTCTCACTCGCTCCCGTGCATACCCACCCTCGCTGTATGCCACACTCGACCGGCCGCCGACGAATCTGAGATTTCGTTTCAATTAACATGGTCCCGGGTCCGGAACGTTGGAGTTTAATATTATAATCGTAAGGAGTTTTGCGCGTTGCACACACAGGATACGTGTGTATTAATAATCATAACTCAAAACGGCAAAGCCCCCAAAGGGTTTTGGCAACACACGCCGTATATAGTACCTACCGACGATGGGCTGAGAGACGGCGGGCGGTGACTGAGAAGTGGGTAGAAGACGATGCCGCGGCGTTTCGCTCCAGAAATCTTATACTTATTACTTATTCGACCCTTCTGCGTAACGGGCAAAAGTTTAAAATCTTCTACCGCCGTCCGTTCACCCGCCCTCCAGACCACCTAACATGCACTACCATCGCCGCCGCCACACCAGTCGAAACTACCCTCTAGCCCTGAGGCTGTTTCTCGGGTTATTATTGTTTCACCACGCCGCCGAATCGGATTTCGATGATGTGATGTTGCTGTTTCTGCTGCTGCTGCTGCTGCTGTTGATCCTATATCACAACCCCTTCAACAAATTAGCATGACGGCGGCCGCCGTCGCTGTGCGCGGGACCTCCGCCACATCTCGTTAGACTCCAACGACACTCTTTTCGGCGTATTTTTCGCGCTTGTTTATTAAACACAAACAAAAGACACGCTGCAGAGCGACGGTGTCGAGAGGATTAGTCAAATTGAAGAATATAATATATATAATAATTACGGGGTGCAAATAGCATATATATATATATATCATTGTTATTGTCACGTAATGGGGATGTCGCACGATAGGAATAGAAAAACCGTTCGACAACGATAAATAAATAATAATAATAAAAGAATCGTGAAATAGTAATAATATGGAAAATTCCAAATACTTATCTATACATACGTCCAAATACCTTGTACACGGATACTGATGAAAGAAAAAGTAAAACTAATATACGGATGGGGAAGGAGTGCAGAATGAGAAGAAAAAAACGTTACGGAAAAACGGAAAAAAAAAAAGAGGAATTATCATAATTATTATCGAATGGCTATAACGTCGGGATTAAATGAGCTGCAGAGATGAAGAAAAAAAATCCCCATCATCGGAGCCGGCAGAATGATAAGGGGAGTCGTGTATTTAAATTTTAATCAAAACATCCGATTGAATCAATATATATAGCCGGCGGCGGAAATGAAAGGGAACTACATCCTAAAGACAAACAGGACTTTTAATATGCGGGCTCCCGCTATCCGCGTCGGCGGCGGTCCGGACATTCTTCTCGTCGTGCAGTATTATTATTATTATTATTATTACTGCTGCTACTACTACAACTACTACTACTACTACTACTACTACTACTATAATATATACACAAAGAACGGATTAGAATATATGCGATTCCGGCGCGCGGACTAATGAAAATTCACCCTCCACACGCGCCGGGAAAGAAGTCAAAGAACGTTACGGGAATTAATTTTGCCGATCTCTTTTTTTCCGCTTCTCTTTTTAAACACAGTCTTTATTTTGATTTTATTTGTTATTTATCCTGCATAGTATACGCGTCCAAATTTCTGACGTCCCGCAGATAAGAACCACACCGCGGTGAATTCGTCAAACCGACGACGCCGCAGCCGCCTCTTATTATCGGTGTATTTTATTACTTATTACCATAATATTAATAATAATATACATTTTTATACACCGCGACGGGCAGCTGATAATAATTAATTATCGGTGGATGGAGTATACGTGTCCTCGGGCATCCGGATCGACCGAATGATACTTGACGCGCGACAGCGAAATCCCCGCAGAACTTATCTGTGCGACGACACGCCGCCACCACCGCAATTTTAATCTCGTCGTGGCCGGTAATCTCGTCGGCAAACGAATCGCACGACGAACACAGCAATAATATTATAATGACGACGATAATATTATTATTATTATTTTTTTTTTGCGGGTCGTCGTGTGGCTATTTTATAGGGTGCGTTTTTGGTAGGCATATGGGTATATATAGGTTAGATACACCTACGACACTAGTTCTGCCGAATCGGGCGATCGTGTGGCCTCGAAACCGGTAACCGCTAGCACCTCTGCAGGTTAGCTTAAGCTCTTTTGCATAATATTGTTTCAATCGGATAGGTTCAGACTTCGGATCACTATTATACTACTGGTGCAGTTAGGTAAACAAAAACCCGATCAGCTGATCGAGTGTCATTTCTATATATTGTTCCAAGACATGACGCTGTTCCGTGTGTAGTGGCGTGAAAAAGTCTCGTGGCTACAGGCAGGCAATAACTCCAGCTGCTGCCGGCGGAGAGGCGAAACAATTTTTTTTTCGTAGAAAATTCGATATCTTTGTACATTTTTGTATACATTCGAACACGATATACCGTCAGTGCTTGTGTGCGAGTTCATTTGGACGACTCTATGCCGAACCGGTTTGGAAATATGTATTATTATAATATTAACACCGGCCCGATGCGACGATTCGGTGAACCCTTTCGACTTCAGTCAGTCCTCTCTCTCTATATATATGACCAGTTTGCTCCTCGGAAACGGACCTTCGAAATAACACAATATATAATATATATACCTATATAATTTAACATTGCCATTATTATTTTTATTATTATGCACAATGCACATTATCATCATCATCATCATAACGTTGTGTTATAAAAGTATAAGACAATATGAGTCGTCGTCGTGATGGCCGATATAATAATGTGTACACGCGTGAAATAAATATGATACGCACGCAGCGTCGTTTTCCAAAACTCGTTTTTCAACAGTAATTACACACACACACACACACAATGATAATATTATACTGATATTTTATATAGGTGCGCGAAATCCATATTACGACCGCGGTGTGTTGCCAAAGACGTTTTCTTCGTATAATAAAAATAAAAAAAAACTATAATGCTCCTATAACACGGTCACTGGCGTCGAAACGAAACCCTATCAAAACCTTACCGTCTTTCGCATATAATATGATAATGTGACATATATTAATGTTTAATACAAAAAATAAAACACGCGTGATGTTGGTACCTACCTAGTATATCTATACGATATATCATCGTGTCGTTTAGATTTTTAATATTATATTTTATCGTGTCCTTAATGATAAAATACGTCGCACGACACTGCAGCAGTAGTGTCTTCTGTACCGGAAGCAGCAGTTCCGCGTATATATTTTATATTATTTAAACTCGTATTATACGCGTAAAAATGATAATATTGCACCCCACCCATCATCGTAATAATAATAATAATAATAATAATATTGTAATATCGTAATATATCGTGTGATATGTATTGTGGCGTATCGCGTGACGAAAACATCGACGATAATTAAAAACTCGTATTTAACATCGATGATGTATAAATATTAAAATAATACTCGCATTATTGTATATGATATGATGTACGTGGGGACCGGTGCCAAACGAGAGAGCCATACGATGTACACCGTCATAACGCGCGTGTATAACGGTTGATTTATGTCTGGCGATATAATATGTGTACACAAGACGAGACTTTTAGACGATGATTTCCCGGCGTGCCGCCCACACCGATATTATAATATTATCATATGATTACTCGTGTACTCACCCCGTCTGTGTGTGCGCGTGGAAATTCGTATATTTTATGCGATTATAACATTATCATTCTTCGGTTTTCGCGATATCCTCGATCACGCGACCGATTTCGTCTGGATCGCCTCTGATGCCCCGTGATGTATGTTCGCGTGTTCCCGCCGCGGCCGACGACGGTCCACTCGGCGGGAGACCGACCGTGGTTGCTAGCTCAAGTAGAGCATAATAATAATAATAATCATATTTTAATATTATAATGATAATATTATTGCGTTGACGCTTTCTTCGGTGTTTCTAGATTATATATACGTTATATTGTTAAATACGACGACGACGACGACGACGATCGTTATATAAAATAATGATATCGAACGCGCGCATGGGCGACGACAATAATAATAATATTATAATATACGCGCACGGCAGTCGTTTCCGACGAGTGCTGCAGATGGAAAATTAGTCACTTCCGTTTTTTTATTATTGTCATTTTCGTTTTTTTTTTACACCGCAGTGCCCTCGACATTCGCCACCGCCGCTGCCGTCGTCGTTATTACGTTTTACGATTATTGTTATTACTATTATATTTGTATTATCATTACTATATTATGTAACGCATTTCAAATGTCTTTTACGCGCGATATCGCCTTGGTGCAAAACGCATTAAAAAAAAAATGCTGCCCCTCGCGCGCGTGTTCTATGTGTATATATATAAGTATTATATTTATTGACGATAGTAAAGCCCCCGAAATATGCAGATGTATATATACTCATTCACCGCTGCTGCTGAGACGTTAAAAGCTTTCGCTCATTAAGACACACGGAAAGGACTTTTTCGGTTATTCGAGTCCCCCGGCACCACACTGTATATTACTACTCTTAATGTCTTAATCGCCTCGTCCGCCACCGATGAATTTCGAAATGTTTTATTTATGTGCGTACAAATAAATATATATATTTATGTGTACACTTATCGTGGCGCAGGGACTTAATGGAAAGCGGTCGTGGAATAAAACGTCATCGTTATATTATTTATACTTGTATATCGTGTTTAATAGTGTTATGAATATTTTGTTCTAATTTTTTATTTGGTTTTTGCAGAGCCAACGATGAACGAGTGGGCGACATGAATCGCGCGCTAAACTTTGATCAGAAAGCAAGAGATTTGACATCGCAAAACGGTACGTCCACACAATATTATCATAATTAATATGGTGCAGCAATGACATTATACACGAGTGCCATCGTCAACCTCTCAAACAGACACGATAACGTGAATTCTTAACTATTTGCTGTAGGTTCGTCCGAAGGGCACAGCCCCGTGTTGAACTTGTCCAAAACCGGAGGCGATCATTCGGGACCGGCCAGCGATCATTCGGCTGGCGGTAACACAAACGTCGACGACGAAGACGACCTGGACGAGGACGATGACAACATTTCCGACGGCGAAGAAGACGACATCAAGGATCACGGTATAAATCATTATTATTATTATTATTATTATATGGTGGTATATAAGACACTGTTTTCAAACGGTAAGAAATATTTTTTAAGTTCTGATCCCTCAATGCGTCTACTATGAGATGTTAGATGTGGGTATAGTCATAGTGTACATCAAATATAATTGTTCAGACAGAAAAAAAATAACAAATTATACACAAACCATTGGAAACAATAATATCAATACGTAGAACGTTCTACTCGAGTGCATCTTTGACACAATATATTATAACCATCATGTCGGTACAATAAAGGGAAAAGTGGATTGCAGGGGAGCCGCGTGTGTATTGTGGTCATAGTAGTGGTTTAGTGCGGCGCGGGTGTAATTCGAGATGGGAATACCTTTTTATAGGATATTATATTATCACGTACGTTTGAGTTCAATTAAAATTATTAGTTTTGTGTGTATTGTGTTATTTGTATATACGACCACAATATCGATTATATAGTGTGGCGATATAATATAATAAAATATATTATACGTTGTACATTACAATAAGGGTCGATTTTAAATCATCAACAGCATTTATAATAACGTCCGGCGTGGATGCATCAATGCATAAAACGTTGATTAAACGTATCAACATCGCAACATGTCATATTAACATCCGTGCTCGTTATTATTTTTCACCCATTATATAGGTTTCAAAAATGTAGATTTGAACAATTGAATTAGTCTAGTAATAATTTCATCTTCAGGCTACCAACAGTATAATATTATAACATATTTTATTTATTTGTTTTTTTTTTTTTACGTGGTCAGACCTCAGCGACAATCCGGACGTGGGGGGCAATAGCAGCGCACACGGTAGCGTCACGCCCCCGCCACAGGCGCTGAACTTCGGTTCCGCCGGATCCGGGGACATGGGTTTGCCGTACATGACCACCGAGTCGCTGCTCCGGAAGATACAAGCCCTGCTTAAAGCCGCCGCCGACAAGATCCGAGACGACGACCGCGCGTTGAACTTCGAAAAAGGTGAGGACCCCGTGACATTGTATTATATAAATTGATTAAATATAAAATGCGTTTTGGCCGAGAGGCATATTATGCCAACGTATAGGAACTAATCAACAGGTGAAGCTAAATATATGACGTTCGTTCGAATTTTTGGAGAGAACGTCTCCTGTAGGGGTTTCGTGTTGAATTATTTTATGTAGATATTATTGTATAGGATGGACAATAACAAACGTTTCTAAGCCGAATTCGGCTTATATGTGGATATATGCTGATAAAATTAAACCACTGCTTTCATTATTTCCATTGCGTATCATCCGGATTTTCAAAAAATCGAAACTAACCTATCCTAAACGAATGAGAGTTACTATTATGCATACATTATAATCGTTCTTCTATCAAACCATAACTGGTTATTTTTTCAAAAAATTCGTCTCATTGTATCGGTTGAATCCGTATAGTGACTCATAGCGTTGTTTTTTTTCATGAATGAGAGGTAGTGCTACGGTTCTTTAATTACGTAACACAATGCCTACCAAACGTGACGGAAGTTTGATTTCTACAATCGCAGTCGATATGAATGACATTTATAGGATTGTATCACTTCTAGCCCATCTAGTTTTGATCAGTATATAGGTCAATTAATATTCATACTCATTTTTTTTTTATCGCGATTTAGACAGACATTTCCTATTAAACTCGGCGTTCATAATGTAATACTATTTGTGATATTTCATAAACATCATAAAATGAGGTGGAATTCTACCGACGATTCCGTGAGACCCATAACCGGTTGATTAACATAAATACTGTACCTATATATATACCTATACATGCTATATCAATACTAACTTGATCGTATATTTCTCGATCAGTAGTCAAAATAGGATATTTAAGACGATGGTAAATGCGTCTAATGGCTTAAAAAATAGAGTTAGTGACGGGTCAGAAACCGCGTATACAGTTCAGAGGTCGGGTGGCAATAGAGCGAGTCCTTGTGCTGGACAACTACACCGTAAACGACAAAACAAATACACACACATACACCCACACACACACAGGCGAATGCGGACACAACAAACCGAACGAACGTCGGGACAGGTTTTGTAGTAGTGCGGCAGAGGCCCAGTGACTTTAACGTCGTTCACGATAAATCCTGCGCGGCCGCCCCGTTGTAATTATAAAATCGCCGAACGAGAGCAATAATCATTGCCGCCGCCGCCGTTAAATGATACAACCGTGAATTCCACATGACGGTTGACACGATCGTGTAAAATCAACCGGGTCCGCGTTTTAATTACGCCCAGTCGGGAAAAAAAATCGAAACTCGCCGCCGTCGCAATAGTAATAACGCGATAAATTAATCGTCGCGGATTACTGTTATTTCAGCTCCGCCTAAACACCGCCGCACGGCGGAAGGACAGAGACAGAGACAGAAGATAAAGACACGAAATAATAATAAAAAAAACAATTTCACCGCGCGCGCGTATAAATTATTATTGTACGTCGGTGTGTGTGTGTGTGTGTGTATATATGTTTGGACCTCACTCCGTGTGGTGTGGCATACACTTGTATAATTGGCCACTCGTACCACTTATTCCCATCACGAACTGACCTTTAAGAGTCGTGTTCCGCCGGCTCTCATGGGACGCAATGTTTTTTCGCCCCCCCTGCCCTCCCCGCCACCACCCGCCGTCCTTATTATATTGACGGAACACGGCGTTCCCCTCCACCGCCGCAGTGGTACCTATATACGCCTGGCCCGGGTGTAATGGATCATTCGTACAAATTATCGTTTTGAAAAACGACCGTTTTCATTAAATTACATATGAAATTATACCGAAACGGACAGACGTAAAAAGACACCTCATCACCACCACCACCTGCGTGTGTTTCCGAGTGTGTATGTGTGTGATTTTCGTGTGTATATGTGTGTATTCATGTTTTTTTTTCGTTTTGTTTCGTATGTTTATAGTAAATATAATTCCGTGCGCGTTTAAATAACAACAATTCCCGCGCGGGCTTCAATCAATTCCGAAACGTATACTTAACACACACACATACGCACACGGACAGACACATTATAGCGCAGTCCCATTTCATTTTGTCGGGGAACGCCCACCGTTTTTGGTCGAAAATACTGGGCCAGCAGAGGAGAGAATGCGCGTCTATCGTCTTCACGAAATGCCATTTAATTCGGTCGACGGCGGCGGCGGCCGTATTATATTGTGATTGCTGCGGCGCGCGCACGGAACCCGAGGCACGAAAATACGATTTATAATGTATAATATGATATGTAATAACCAAACGACCGAGGAGGAACGACCAGAAAAAAAAAAAAAAAAACCGAACGATTACTCCGTAAACAAATGTGCGCTCCGAGGCCCGCCGAGTCGAAATTAGGGCTTATTATCGTGCATGAAACACGTGCGTTTCGTATACTCACAGGTATAAATGCGATCGTATTAGGCGCCCGTCGTATAGAACCCAAACACGTAGTCCATATATCACACACACGTCGAAATTACATTAATATATATTATATTATCGACGTGCGTCTGCTGCGGTGGTGTGTGTGTGTATAATTTCACCGGTCGACGATCCGCCGCGGGAGTTTGCGTGTCGCGCGCGCGCCGGTTAGTTTGGGGGCAAAAACTGGCGGGCTTGAGCGCGCGCGTGTGTGTATATGCACTTACGTGATCGAATACGTCAATGTGGGTACTGCACGTCGGGTAAACGTATAATATTATTATCATGTCGAAGCGATGATGTATAAAGTCTCCTATATATATAGGTACGTAAGTCTCTAATAACAGTTAAAAAATATTCTATAATATAGTCGAAAATCCCGTCGTACCGCATTTTCCGGCGTCCACGCGCGCGATTATAATAATATACAGCTGTAGGTAATATAATAGGTATATCGATATAATATCATCTATAGGTGCATCGTATTATTAAAGCGAAGTTGTACATCCCTTTTTCAAGCGAATACGATAATACCTCGTCCCACCGTCGCCCTGGCCAGACCCATCACAATGCAGAGTCGTTAAACATTACATGGACCTTTACAAAATGTTCGTAATATTAAAATATTATACTTCTTTGTATACTCGGCAATCTTGTAGGACTGTCTTTATTCTATTTGTATGTCCGGCACATTTACCGGTCATAGTACTTATACTCGATATTAGTACATATTTTCAGACATGTAGTACATTTTCTATTAGAAAAATAGGTCTCAGCTGCTGTTAATCACATTATAATACTCTAATAGACTGGGCATAATTTTATCACAGATGATCTCGCAGAATAAGGAAACTATTATGACAACGCTCAGAAAATCAATGTTGGAAAATTGTCTGTATCGAAAACAATAATCATATTATATTGTGTTCCGTACACGGGAACAGTTCGTAACAAAACCATTTTTTCCCGCATTAAATAAATGAATGTCTCCTCCTCGGCGGACTGAATATTGAAAAAAATGCGAAACCGACCAGATGTCACTATAAATATTCCGAAAAAAAATATCTCTCGTCTCGTCCATAGAGAGCATAATATAAATCTACACTGAGATACCCGTAGTACCTGTACCCTGGTGCTGTGCATAAATACCTATGCCTATAATGACACACACAGCACGTGCGCGGCCGACCGGCGGACTCGGTCCTCCTCGATCGCGTTATATCGACGCGTGTGCGGTTTTTAAAACTTTTTTTTATATAAATAATACAATGTAATATATTATTATTGTACGCGTATAATACTGTGCTGTTGCGGCAGCAAAAATACGACAACGATATTCACTTATACGCCGCACTCGTACAAACGTCTACGCACGCACACGCAAGCACGCGTATATTACATCTGTGCTGTGTGTAACGCGTATCGGTGTGTAATGACTTTGCCGACACGGTTTTTCGCGCTCGATAAAATAATAATAATAATAAATATCCCGCAGTCGCCCTCGCGCGCCTCACACGAAGGCGAACACCGCGAGATAGGTATAATATATTATGTTATGTGTACACAGTTTAAGTACACACGACATATTATTACCATCATACGTATAATGTATATATATATAAGTACCTCATCGTACGCCCGTGCTCCGGACTACCTGTAACAGTTGTATATTGTATTATTGGAGAACTGCAGTCGATCGTCGTTATCGCGCCGAACCGGGCCGACGACACTGCAGGCGGCTGCAACTGCAACTGCAACTGCAACAGTAATATTATATTTTATTATCTTACAAGACGGCCGGTGTAATGCGTATCATGTGCAGTGCGCGATATCTTCACGTTTACTTGTTTTTTACTTATGTCCCCGTGATATATGGCGTTATATAATATAGCACATCCTACCGATATCGGTACGCGATGCAATTTATATGCGTGTTCTTCTGCTGCACCGGATAGTGTTGTCGCATATAGCCGCGTAGGCCCTCCCGATGCGAAGAGCGTTTCGTTTCTTCTCTTATATTTTATTATCAGCTGCTACTCGTAATGCAATCACGATTTAACAATACTTGCAACACCGTTCAACGCGCGGGCAGTAATTATATAATATTATAATATATTTTTTTGATTGATCTAAAATAAACTTCGGCTGCATAGGCCATGTACATTTTTTAGCTTAACTCGATGCGAATCTGATATGAGTTTTTCCGTATATCAAGCCATTCGCAGTCCCATTATAATTACTTGGGATCATATTATATATTACGCGCATTTCATAACCACTGTAAATCGTGCTTACAATTTATTGTAATATTTAAATAATAATTACAGACTATAATTGGTTATCAACTTTATACCATTTGAAGTATCTGTCAAATCGTATACCTATTGCGTGATGTATTGAAATAATATTGATTTCAAAATGTCTTCGATATTAATAAATATTCAGCCGTGTGTTAATTCCACTTATATTTTATCATATACGCTTTCGCACTCAGCAGCGATTTCTCGTCAGCCAGACACCTGTTCCGTGTGACGCGAATATACACGAGTGAGAACGTCTGTAATCCGATTTGCCGCGATTAACGTCCAATAATTATTAACGAATTAAACCAGAGTAATATTATATAGAAGGACCTGTAGAAATGTAAATATGTTAAAAATAATGGCACGGTGTGCATGATTTCGGTGAAAAACGAATCGTTTCAAAGTCAATTATCCATCGCGTCCGTTATTAAAACATATAGTTTGTGCAAAATGTACACAATATTACATTGATACCTACCTATAAAAATAATGCCACCAGCGTCTGTGGGGGATTACTTATTACTTTCGAGCGTTATCCCTCCGCAGCGGCAGATTTATGCGTCGGCGTTTGTCATCGTCGTTGAAGTCGTCACGTTTTTTCATTACCCATATTGCCGAGTATATCATATCATAATATTATTATTATTATTCCTATCGGGGCCGTTCGAAAATGTAATAGGTACCTACTAAAACAACAGAATAGCGCTCGTGTTTAATATCGCACTGCGAGTTATGGACCGATAAAAAGACGCGCGCCACGACACTTTTCGTCTGTAAATATTATTATCATATTAAATTGTCCGGCCGAGGAAATTAATGGGCCGAGAAACCACGGGGCGGTGGCGGCGGCGACGATGACTTAACCAAATTATCGAAACCGATAACATTGTCTTCCGTAACGTCATGATATTATTCTAAATAAAATAAAATGAAATAATATTACAGCGCGTGAAACGGGGTGGTAGGGAAATGACTACAATTTCCCCAGGTGTTGTTTTGCGTTGCATACTTCGCGACGATGCGATGGTGGGCGGAAACTCTGGCAAAAGTTATTCAAATCGCTAGCGGGCGCTTCTTGTATTTTCCACGAGTGTTATGTTAGTATAAATATGCACTGTGTATATACACGCATAATATATATTACCTATACATGTAGGTATATTGTATATATACACATAAATACATATATTGATATATATATATACGGTCTCGAGTGGCCGTACACGAGTAAACAGCCTTGGGTGACTAACCGACACGACCCTTCAAATCGGGATTAACACAACGTTTCCCCGCAAGCCTTCGATATAGCTCCTCTCGCGCGTACTGCACACACAGACACATAGTCCATATACACATATATATAGTACATAAATATAATATGTTATGTGGGATATACCGTGCTTGCATATATATGTGTGTTACAGTTGGTATATATTGTTATTGTTATTATTATAGTGGTGGTACAATATAGTGCGGTGCTGCAGTCTTATAGGTATACCACTCTTATACCGTACAATATGTAAGCAACGCTGAAAAAATAGTTGTCAGCGCGTTTACTACAAATATATACGAATGATAATTATTGTAATACTTCAATAATTCGCTTATCATGTACTCAATACGTTTTTGTTTTATTGCAGCCGAGTTGAAAATGGACGTGCTCCGTGAAAGGGAAGTCAAAGGAAGTCTAGAACGACAGTTGGTCGACGCCCAAAAACTGCGGGGTAAGTGATGTTTTCGTACTTGAAATCTCATTTTCCGTTTATTATTTACACAAGTACTCTGCACCCCTTCTTTTTGCTTTTTGTTTTTTGAATAACTCGTAAAATATTTCCACTAAAATACACCCTGCAGGGTGTGCGGTTACTTACCTCCGTGCGTCCCAATACCGACAAATTCGTTGAGGGTGGTCAAAAACTCTGAATTGTACTGATGAACAATAAATTTGAGTATCCTGTTTAATATTAAGTTACACGTGCTGCTAATTTACAAATCCACACACATATACACATTTAATATATACGTATATTCGATTAACCTTGACTGGCCGTATGTTTGACACAAAAACTTCACTTACACACACGCACGGTGTACGGTATATATTATGTACATATATCTATAAATATATAATATATAATATTTATATTGTATATTTGTATACGCGTGCAAACATAAAAAATAAAGTATATATATACTCGAGAAATATAATATCTTACGATAGAAAGGTGTATATATAGTGTTACAACAACAATGAGGGGGTGTCTCTCATTCGCGCATTAGCATAAAATAAAACGAACGGCCCACCAGGATTTCCCCATACGGATTTCCGAATCGGTTGACAGTGTGTAAACGTATACGTATCGTCTCCATTTGTGCGGACTACCCAAAAGCTTCTTCTATCACTATTTATATATATATATTATATTGACCAGTCCATTTAGTCTATTGGACGTATCGAGTTTCATTCTGGTCAAGAACTAAACATAACATTGAGAAAAAAAAATCATTTCGATTTTTCTTTTACCTGAAATGCACGCGTAACCCGATTCTTCGCAATATACGTAGGGGAGTTGGACAGAAGCTTTTAGGCTTATTATATATCTATCCATATATATTTATTGACAATAGATCTCGGGTTAGTCCCTTATAAGTGTGGTGCATTGGACTCTTATGAGGATATTTGGCTGCCCTTTATCCACCTCATCGGAAGTCTCTGTGTGTTTTGTATTTTATTCTCTCTCTCTCACCCTCTCTCTCACACTCTGTCTCATTCTCTTCAAACGTAATCTACACCGACTGATTAGGTTTAATTGGCCGATCGATAGTTTCCTGTTCATTCGTCTTGAATTCCGAATCCACCTCTGCACTCTCTCATCCTTTCACGCGCGTTATTATACACGACTATCTGGCGAACAGCACTAAAGCAAGTGGAGAGGGGAAGAGAGAAATATCGAAGAACGACGGTAAGAGGTGAAGAGGGTTTCATTAAGGAAACGTCTGAGTGGGCGACGACGACGCCGGCGACGATCATCTCTCAGAATTAAACGCTAATTAGATCCCAAAGGGGCGGCGGGAGCGCATAAATCACTCGCTGCTGATTGGACAATTGACAGAGACATAGTTGATTGGCAACACTGGCCGTGTGCTAACGATGCCAAACATTAATCCGTCTCCTATTCGCTGTAGTCCCTTGAATATTATTATTAGAAAACGCTGTGTCTGGCAGTTAGGACAACATAAACAACCTCATATAGCAATTAATCGATATATTTCACGCTATAATAATTTGTGTGCGGAAAAACTTCAATACATATTGAGTTTTATATAATAACTTTAAATTTTACTATAAAAAAAAATGGTAAAAATAATAAGGCGTACCTATATACAACAAAATTGATTTTAAATAAATAATATTTTTTATAACATTATTATTTAATTCTTTGGCGAATAGGCAATTCTGGTGGTCATAAAATAAGATATCAATTTTATATATGATATTGTAGGTTATAACATAGCTTATACGTTTTAAGGAATTGTGTTTTTTTAAATATTGTAAAAATTACAACCATACAATTAATTTTAATAAATATTTTTTCAAACTAAATTATTTTATCCCTTGCCATTCCACAGCAGTGGCACTCTTTTACTCGATACACAGAAACGGTTTCTACGTAATTCCTCAAACGATTTTGATACCGTTGACGCAGTTTATTGTCCGGAAGTATTAAGTTTTAATTAGATAATTGATATTTACTTTTTTGAATAAAAAGAAATTACACCCTCGTAAATGTTCTTGTGAATCAGTCGTGAGTTGGTGGCCTTTTGTTTTACTACACCAAAGGGGCGCGCGCTTCAATGTCTTGTACACGTACACTGACAATAGAAACCATACCGTATAATAACCATTGTCAAGAAAAGCCAATGATCACTATATACCGTTTGTGTATACGTACGCTGCGTTTAATATAATATATATGTATATTTAAATACCCTTTTCTTACGTTGTATTATTACTATTAGCCACCACTGACATTTCCAAAGGTCGTTTCCGCCTCAGGCGGACCATAAAGTTTTTCCTTTTCCGTTTCTGCAGCATAAATACCAAGAAGCCGCCGTCCCGTATATTTGTAATAATTAACTCTGGGCCGCGTGCGTGGGTGGCGTGGCGGACGTCGAAGGAGGATATTGATATTTTCGTGTCGGTCGTATTACGTCAAATATGAAACAATTATTATTACATGGAAACGTCGGCAAGGGAGTTCTTGGCGTGGGGGTGTTGGGTGGTGGTGGTGGTGGTGGCTAAAAGTGGAGATCAAAAAGAGATATGGAAACGTTTTAATAATAACAACGGGCCTCGTGTTTAACCCTTTTCTTCCGCGCTTCCCCGTAATTAACCGAAGACAATGGAAGGGAGATTGGAAGCCATCCGTCGTTCATATTGCCGTGTGCGTAGCCATCAATATTTTTTCTTTCGGGTGTGGAATGCAATAAATGTAATTAAAGTACCCCTCCCCCGCCACTACGAATCCCCGGCGGTTTGGTCCGAAACACCGAAATTTCTTTTATTAAAAACCGTTTCCACTGTGTTTTATATATAATATAATATTCTGTTGACGATGGCGAACGTATTATGCCGACATATTTTTTTTCCCGTTCCGTCCGAGGGTAAAATTCCTGACCCTCTTTTCCGTAGCTAGTAATTATTATTGTACTCAGTAATTTCCAGATATTAATGCGGCGATAAAACGCATCATATTAATTCATAGGCAATCATTAAACTGGTAGGTAATACACCAGAGTATATACCTATATAAGTATAGCTGTTGGCTTTTATTTCAATGTTTAAATTAAAAACTGAAAAAAAATATACATTTACCGATATCGACAAAGCGTTACGGCTTACAAAAAACACCGAAAAACCTGAGGCTTTAGATTCCGATATTCGTGTATCCTCGCACGAGCACTATATTATAATATAACTTGCCGTCGATTTGTTTATACATAGTTGCATACAAGTAATTCAATCTGCTTGGACGTTTCTAGTCTGTTCGGACATAATATTATATACGACTTTTATAATAATATATATTTATATTATATTAATGGCTACCGTTGTTGTCGATTATCCAATAATACCCACCTCATATTTGTTGTACATTGTTGTTGGTATTAGAAAAACTCGTCATCGTCGTCGTTATTGTTATTACTATTATATTGTTATATACTCAGTAATAGTATACCGCAGACCGTAAGTCTGGACTGGAAAAGCATTAGATTAATGTTTGTAGTACTGATCCCGTTGAATCAATCGTATACTATGACAATGGACTCCGTTTTTGTATCGGATTGCTACTGTTGTTATGCGATCATTACAGTCTCCTTAAATTTCATCTTTTATAATAATATAATAATATCTATGATAATATTGTTGGGTATTATATTATAGTAATTCTTAATACTCACTGTGCTGACGTGTATTTAGTAATTTTCTAGATCGGTGACGCCACCGTTGCTATTTTTAATGGCAAATTTCCGTTTTTATTATAAATATCGATTTTATGCATTCTGGTAGCATTCGCAATTAACACACCAGAGTCGATTACTGATGGGCTGGCGGAAGGACTTCTTGAGGGGGTGTCTAGTTACGTTTCACAGGCGTTTCCGGTCGGCCGCGTGACATCTAAAAATCCGCTTCCGCTCGCAAGTCACGTACACATCGAACGTCGCGTACTTTTAATGCCACCGTCGACTCGATCGAGACTCGGCGGCAGGGTAAGAAAGTTTATATTACCGTTCGACGAAGACTTAACTGCCGCAAATATTCAAACATGAATCATCATTACCGGGCTCGGCACGCACAGCGCATCATAACCAAACGCCTCGCGTATTATACCACGATGGTAATAATAATAATAATAATAATAATATAACCCTCGTACTTCAAACGCAGGTCGGGGTGGGTAAAATCGCGCTGGAGTGAACAGGAAAGGGACGTAACTTCCCCGCCGTCCGTGTTTTCGCCGCACACAAGTTGTAAATCTCGGAAGTATATCCGTCGCAAGTCCGTCACGTCGGGTGGTATTATAACACACACGAACACACACACTAATGCACAAGGCATCGCGCGTAGGCAATCAACCACACACACCGGTACTACTGGATGCGTCTGCACCTTACCTAAGTTCGGAACGACGTTGTGCTTATAACCTGTCATCGTGGCACTCGGAAACGGTTACGGTTTAAAAAAAAAATTGTTCAGTGAATAAGAGTCTTAAGAGTTCAGAAAACTATATAACCTATATTAAAAAAAAAAAAAAAATTATAATTTTGGGGACTAGAATAAAGAATTGGATAGTTTATTAGACCTCCACTGTTTTAAAAATCTTAACAGTTTCCGAGTTAAACTACTGGACGGCTTATAGCTATATTACAATAATATTATATTATTACTGTTGTTGTTAGGTTACGCTTCGGCGAGTGCGCGTTCCACGACCTATAACTATTTGCGTTATTGTGTGGGGGTGTGTGTGTGTACGCGCGCTCACTTAACTCGAAACTCAGTTGGTGGCGGTGGTCAGCAATCCGACTCTTCTCGCTTTGATGTCCGGTCCCGTTCGTTCCACGGGGGGTTTTAGCAGACCCGAAAACAAGAGATGTCAAACGGCGCTGTGGTCTACAGACCCGTCGCCAGTGCGACCCTTGGCCGTGGCGCGCTCGTTTTACGTTTCAAAACCCACCGGTCGCTGTGCGGGTAGCGACCTTTTGTCGCGTCGAGGCGAGCCCGCGCCGCCCGGGATTTAATAATAACGCGATTTTAATCGAAATCGAGCACATCAAAAGCCCGGTCCGTAGTTTCTTTGTGATCATTTCACGGATGCAAAATCACCACCTCGCCGGACCGTCCGGTCCGCGCACAGTGTTGCGATAAGGGGATGTGTGGGGTGGGTGTTAAATATTCATTGACGCTAACGCGGGCAAGGGAATCGAATTCACGCCATCCGAGATTTTTGACGTCCCGATTACATAATATTTAGTCGTAGACGATCACTAAAAACCGATTAACATAAACACACACGAACACACGCCATGCTATACGGTTTACTTTGATATAGTGATTTTGACGTGTATATAATATAGTGAATGCGTATTACTGCACCGGTGTGATCCAAGTGTATAATCGCTGAGCACAGTTCGATTTATGGTAACAACTACTCATTATATTATATCAAACATCATATTATTAAAATAAGTAAATAACATAATAGTCCTCCAGTGTAAAAACACGCGACAAGACGTACGTATTATAATATGATCGTTTCTCGGGTCGTTATTATTACAATATTATACTATTATAGTACTTAAATATACCTTTTTCAACCAGCTTTTATATATAGTCTAGCTAGATTTTGATTTTCCTTTACGAAGTATTATATACTATATAATACGCACGTGTAACACTGCTGTATACCGCGGTGGGGATCAATGGCGGTTTCGTTATTGCCTTTCGAATACTTACGTCTCGGGGATTTTAATGCGCCACTTCTGAAGTAAAGCGCCTCGCATAAATAAGCATTATAAAATAATTCCGAGCCCATTTCACCCACCCACCCGGCCACTGATCTGCTGTTGTTACTGATGTGGGGTGGAGGGGAAATCCTCTTATATGGAAATATAAATTATTAAACTTACACTGTGTGACCATTTTATGGATGGACAAAAAGGGCAGGGCGAACGACAGTGGTGGCAGACCCGTCGTAAAGGCGAGCCTCTCGCTATATGCATAGTATACACATATACACATTGCACAGCGTATATCTCAGTTTTATTGTTTCTCTACCACCGTCTCCCATCCCCTTTTGCTCATTAATTCCCGTGCGAAATATTCCGCAGAAAGTCTTGTTTACACAGGCCACGTACACCCGAAAACACTTTATACACCGCCCCTCCCGTGCGACCATCAACCCTATAAATATATATATTATATATTATCCGTTCGGTATAACGTTTATTGCCCATTTTGAGTGCGCGAGCAGGGGACAAATTCCGATGCGAATGTCATTCCGATCGGGTTTTAGCGACCGTGTCAAAGAACCCAAAATTCTCGACCTTCGCAGGTACACGTATATAGTCCATACGTATATAGTAATTATTGGCCGCAGGGTTTTAAGTGTCATTTGATAAGATTTTAAGGGTTGCTTTATACGAAGAATTATAGTCTACAGTTTCAGTGCACACATATATCATGTAATTCATTTTCCTATTGTACCTACCTATATTATATAATATGTTCACGCGTTTCCTAAAAGCGTAGAAATACAATATAGCAATGGCGGTTGCACGTTGTAAAATGTAATTTGATTTTTTTAAGTGTTGGAAGAGAATAGGTACGTCTTGCGCCAATATACCATCTGACGATAGCGAGGTTTTATTAAAAAACATTTCGACCTTTTTAGCAATTTCGAGTTTTATTGACATGATTACAAATAAGTTTCCGAACACCGTAGTGAACTTTGGACGAAAACCCTTTGTGTACGGCACCACCATAGTATTTTTTAAGAACGTTCCTGTAAACGTAAATTGTCCGAATGAAGACAATCCCCGGGGAATATAACCGTTTACCTTTGATCTGTCGCTATTAAAATTCGCGTATACAAACTCTTGAAGGGTCCACTCATTATTGTATTCTTCCCCATGGCCGGCGCTCAAATTGGATTCCTTGCTCGCTGCAGCAGAGCGTCCCTCCGGCTACGAAGCACATAACAGTAAAAAGGTATTTCGGTTATTACCAAGAAGAAATATTGTTTTTTCTTTTTTTGTTTTTTTTTATGTTGCGCAGTAAAAACATAAAAAGAGAAAAGAAAATATCGCCGTACAAATGGTCACGAGAAAATTCATTTCTGTGTCCGAATATGTTTTGCCGACCCTCGCCCCACGCACGCCACCGAATAATTGAAAAACATCGAGCAATACAGTCGTAAAGTCTGTCGTCCCGAAAAATGCACAACGATGTTTTTACGATCTCCGCGCCGGGAAGACGCGCTTATCGCCGCAGACGAAATAATTAAATTCCGGTAGCTGATTTTCGGTAGCGAAGTGCGAATGTTTGATAATATTATATTTAATAATCTTTTATCGTCGTGTCCACGCGCCTCACTTTCGACACTTTTGTTTCTCAATGAATAATTCTCCGAGTATCGACAGCAGTTGTACATGTAGTTGTCACGATGTAAGTCAAACACCGAAGTGGGAGCTGGATATAATATAGCGAGCGAGAAAACCCACAGATTTCCAAAGCATGTATAATTATTTATTACACCATAATAATATATTATTATTATTTGTATAGTACCCATCTCGTCGTGTCGATTATGCGACGGATGAAAAACGGTCCGGCAGGATAATAATAATACTTTTACAGTGATGCACATTCAGACGCGTGCAGTGCGACAGCGGTCTGTTTCCGGTCCGCCGCGCCTCCCCGTGCGACCTAAAGAACGATTTGCGCGAGGCGTGCGCGAGCTTCGATTAGAATAACCATATTTGTATAATATGCACACACACACGGCTACGACCCTTTTCGCGCGACCTGCGGTGAATCTCTTTAGTCGTGCACACACACACACTCACACACACCCGTATTATAGTCACTATAGTACGGTTTGTTTTTTATCTCCGTGACGCATACGCTACATTCGAACGCTCTCCGTCATCGTGTGCGTGCGTGTGCGACGCGTGGGGAGCGGATTCGGAAATAAATCGTTATTATACTTGGGTTTGGTTTTTTTTTCTCTTTCCTTTTACGATTCGTAACGAAACGACCGTAATAATAATAATAGTAATAATAATAATAATAATAATAATAATTGTCGGCGCGTGTTTCTGAGACTATCGGACCTATGTGTATGTATATATATACGTATATTATGCGCGCATCGTATAGTATTATTGCAGCGTTGCAGTGTAATATATTATAATCGAACGCGCGGGCAAACGGCTAAGTGAATACTCGCGTTACGCCCGTGTACAACTGTTAGGTACCTACATATTATAATATGTAGAGGTACTTATATATACACCTATCGTCTACTTGTCGGTCGAAATCGGTCGGTTCTGCAGTAATTATATTAAACGCCGTCGTGGTGTCGTGTAAACAACCCGATAAGGGAGCGCTCGCGCTAAGTGAACTCGGTTTTCTCGTTATCGGTAGGACGTGTCGCGTCGTACATTATATTATAACAATATATATATATATATCTGCGACGTGTCGTACCTGCGGTGTGAATACCTGTGTGTGTGTGTCCTTGATGGCGACTGTTGGCACAGTCTTCCGACGGCGTTTCGCCACACACGGAGACCGTCGACGTCGGTTTCCCGACCCGATCGTTGTCGTGTGCCACCTACACGCACACACACAATACAAAATTATGTAATTTAGCAGCCGATTTATAGCCACTGTATAATAGTGTTGTGCGCGTGCGCTGTCGACCGGCTGGGGCTCGATGGACTTCATGAAAATGAATTAATGTTTTAGTTTTAACAATTATGCGGACGAATATTATACGGTCTCTATAAGGGTGAGGGGGATGGGGGGGGGGGGGTATGTAGTTGTGTGAAATTTCGTCGCTGTCGATGCAGCTGATCTCTCCAGTGCAGGTTAATAATTGTGCACACGTCAACGTCCGGACGTTGTAACATGGTTTTTTATGTCTCACCATCGTCGACTCACGTATTGCGGTCCATAATAAAAATAATCAATTTTTTCCTTGTCGTTGATTCAAAATATACCTATCTTTTTAAAACGGTCTCTATGATTACAATAAAAATTTTCAATTTCAAATAATTTCCACTTCAAAATGCGAACCGTCACGTGATCCGTCGATACGTATTACGCCGTACGTAATATTCGATATGTAGTAATATATTCTCCATAATTATATTATACTGCTGCTCCTTAAGTTTATCATTGAATCGCAATACCTACAATACACGTATATCATAAAATCATGATATTCGCCATCATGTATTGTACACATTCGTACATGTATACGAACATTATACTGTAGGTAGGTACATCATGATTTAAGAAATTGCCTTGCCGACGGTTATAAATTCATTGTACACTGTCAAGGTCTGCGTGATTTTTTCTCATATTTTTGCATTTATTATTTTTAAGAACCCGTTCATTGGTGCAGTAGTACTCGTTTATATTACTTATTACTGCTGCAGGTGTAACAATTCACAGCAGACGGTGAAAATTCAAAATTCGTCAGAAAAAAGGTTTAACTTACTGCAGGTACTAGGATTTTATCATAAATTCATAACGATTCATAACAGTTTTATAAAAATATATACATAATGTTATGTAAGTATAACAATATATTTTAGGTTGCTTGGATAAAAATACTAAAAACCTAAGGACTTTTCGTTCGGAATCGATAGAATAATATGGTATTACTATACGTATAATATACGTCTTTCACAACCCTATTTCACTAGTTATTTGATCGCTGCACAAACCGCGACGAGCGTGGACTACTCAGTAGGTACTCACCCGCACCTCCGATGGAACGTCACCACCTCCGTCACCGTCGTTATATTATATGATATTATTTGTACCCGACGGAATTACGACAGATAAATACGACGATAAATTATGCGTGTGTAATGTGTGTACTTACATATTATTATATTATACAGTATATGACGTGCTGTGCCCGCGCGCGTTTTGCGGCCCACGAATTCCTGGATCTCGAGGGAGGCAGTGTAGGTACATAATATATATATATATTATATCAGTATTTAGGAATAATAATATAGTAGTAACTATATAGTTGTATATATGTATATATGATAAGACGTTGTTTGCCGAATTGTTTTCTCCGTCAAAGCATTCCTATATAGTAATAATAATAATGTGCAACCGCGCACCGGCGTCGGCTTTGTGTGTGTACCTATATATACGCATCAAATAATAAAATATATATATATAATTATAACGATTTCGTCGAGTGGACTTGATAATATTATTATGTGCGTGGGTGAGCGTGCCAACCCGATGATTCTCAACATTGACGTACGGCGTTGTTTTCCATCGTGGTTATTGCGCGGTCCTCGGTCGAAAAGCACGCAGCTCGCTACCGCGGTATCATATAATAGGTGTACTTACGGCGTCTTGTCGTTTCGATTGAAAACTCTCATTACATCGAAGTATTTCCATGAACGAACACGCGGGGACAAGAAAAATGTTATTCTCTCGCGCGCAGTCTACAATACAATATTTTATAGTATGGTAAGGTCATAATGCGAACATTAAACGGCGCGCGTTTCGTCGCTATATATAATACGCGTCTCATCGTATAAAAATATATATTATTGTGTCCGTTAACCGATTTAGTCGGCGAGCGAACTCCACGATACATTGTGAGAGGTATATAGGAAAAACAGAGGTTATTATTTTCTCGTGTTTATTTTTTTTTATCGACGGGCCCAGACGGTATTTTACAATAAATTACGAACCATATTATGTAATTACGGCGAAAAAGCATAGAGTGCATGCGATACGACGGCGTGGAATGACCAGAAGACGATGCGACGCGAGCCTCGAGAAATATCGAAATGGATATTATATATTATCCGGTCGTAAAAAATACATATTATAATAATATTATACTCATATCTATATATATATAATATAATGACTTGTATTGTATATACATCGCTACAGTGTATGGCCGCGAAATGCCAATACCACGGCCGTACACATTATTATTATTATTAATGTACTGGTATAATATAGCGAGCGAGTATTTGTATACTTTTACGATCGACGGGACGACGTCTGACGAGGCACTGATGATGGTGGAGAGGTCAAGAAATAGGTGGTTTGGGCGGGGGAGGAGCGGGAGTATATAATATAATAACTATATATATACACATATTATATAATAGTTGTGTACTCAGTATTCGCAAGATCACCGCCACCGGGGCGCCGCATGTGACATAAAATATAAAATATACGACGTATAGCTTGTTGTCGCAATAAAATCACTGACGAAACGCAAAAAGCAAACGCCGTCGGTACGGTATTATATACGCGCATATACTGTATATATGGCTGAATCTATTCGCGTTTTGTCAACGCACGTCTCTTCCATCATCGGAACCGGTGACTTTAACGACCAAAAACCACCTTCGCCGCCGACGACGCGACGGTTCAGCAATATTATTATTAGATTCCTGGAGCGTATAAGTAATATCGATTATACGGTATAGGTAGGTATAGCTCGAATTGTGTGTGGCACAGCGGTGTGGTAGGGAAGGGTTTATGACGTGCCTTTTCACATATTTTAATGTCTTGAGCTTTATATAACACCGCGTCTCATTCATCTAAACGACGTACGCTGTATATATATTAGGCATTATAATATATTATTATAAGCACTCAATGCGAGACTGTTCTGCTACCGCAGGTATGCGAATTGTTAGTTTTTGCGCCAAACAAGGTACCAGAGACATTTTATTGTTTTATCGGGCACCAAACACTAAATATCGAGCGACACAAAAAACCTCGGGATGACACACACGTGCCGCATTTTGTGCACGCGTAATTGCGTTTAATTGTCGCGTACGGCCGTCCGATTAGACCGTTAAAACGTGTAGTATAGTCGTTTTTGACGATCGGGAGATCCGTGACGGCGGCGTCGAAAGGTACATAAAACTCGGCGGTGGGTGACACGTTAAATTCGACGAGGGAAATTGAATTGGCGTTTTATTATTGGACCAAGTGTCGTGATTCCGACTATAAAACAACCGTTAAATAGGTCCGTTACTGCTGTACGCACGTCATATTATTATTATTGTAATGGTTATATATACATATGCTCGCGCGCTTGCGTTTTTAATTGACACGCAACGTTTTCAATGCCCCGTGGGCTATCCCCCTCGGAACGGTCGAGCGAGCTTATATAGGTTGGGTGCTGTGTACACACACACACACACACACTATCATTTACGTACATATTATATTATTATTATAGGTATATAGATACGTTGACGACGACGCGAACCGAGTAAAATAATATTATTATATTATGGTGAGTCGTATAATTCAAAGGCCAACGACGGCAGCGGCCACACGTACTACTATAACATGTCTATATACAATCATCTATATAATATATACTGCATATATATACGTGGCGGAATGGGATTATGCACCGTTTTACGAGGTTTCCTATGAGCGGGGTTAACTGCCCTCACCCGCTACTAAACCCGCGACGACCGTGCACGGCCTGTTTTCTCGAGGAATTTACAATAAGGTCCCCAAAGTTGTCGGGGGAATTGCTTTGCGAGCACACGAATATAATATTATACACGCACACACAAACAACACGGCGAAGCGCAGCTATCGTGACTTGGTTTCTCTCGGCCGACACATGTGGCCAGGCGATGATCCTATTCCGCCTTTTATGGTCCGAAAGCACCTTGTTGAGATAATTACTCGTTGGGCGGACGTATGTACACGGCGGGCTTAACTGCGGTCTCCGGGTTTCCTCCTCGATTACCCGATATTAATATTAATACGTGTCGGCGAGATGGTCTGCCTGCGCGGCGGCGTGGAGCGATAAGGAACGACCGCGGCGACGACGACGACGACGACGACGACCCTTTCTCAGCCGCATATAATAATTGTCCCTCCCCCGCCGACGATATACCGGTGTGCATTTTCTTCCGATCGTTTTAAGGCCATATGGGACCGAGTATCCGGTCAAACCACGTCGTTATGTGGTCGTGTGATGGGGCTGGCGGCTCCAGTGGTTCAACTGCAGTGGTACACGTGTCTTTTGTAATAATTATCTTATTATTATTATTATCATAATATACCACGATCCCATGTTAATGCGCAGGCTTCTGCTCTGTCAGAGTCGGGTGCTTATAATAATATGTGTGTGCGTCGGTAATTCAACTCTCCCCCGTGCTCTGCCATTAAATAAAAACAAACGCACGCCGAGTATATATTATAGGTATAATATTATGTTATGCGGCGACATGCTCTCAGTGGGACGACCAACATCGAGTTTTCATCTCTCGTCGTCGCCTGTAATTTATTTTTCAATATACGTTTCGTCAACCACGACAAAAGTTCCGCGGCTCGATCGGCGAAAGAGTTTCATAGTGGCGCGGAAATAAAAACGAATAAGGTGGCGGCAAAGAGACAGCCTAAGAACACTTCACAGCGCCTCCACCGTGCAGTCTCCCGCAGTCTAATAGGTCGTGTTAAACGCAAATTATATAAAGCCCGACGACGGTGTTGTCATTTAAAATTCACTTAAAACAACCACCGCCGAGGCCTGCGGGTGTGGGAAGAGCGCGCGTAGGAGCGGCGGTGCGGACGCACCCCTTTTACCGGCTTAGCAAAGCGTAAACACAAAGGACGCAAATTCGTATAACTTTTCCGGACGGGCTGCCGCGCGCGAAAGAAGAGAGGAATTTTGGAGTGCGCCTCGAGACGTACTCTCTCACACACACACACACACAACATATATATACACGAAGAGTTTTTAAGCCGAAATGTTTTAATATGATTTCGGGACAAAACTTGCCGTTTTCTTAACCACCTTTTGCCTGCAACCCGTCCATCCGCCGAGGGGGTACGTTAAATCTTGCACGCGGCGAGGGGATGATCGGTGTTTGACGAAAATCGATAACGAGAATATATATTTATAGGGTCGCGCATACACAACAAACGCACGTACACGCTCTCTCTCGATATATATACTTATATGCGCCCATACGTTGTTACAATATATCAATATGACAATATAAATACGCACACATATGTTATATATATATATATACGCTAATACAAACACACATGTAAGACGCGTTGAATTTATTGAATATAATCCTAGCGCTTCGTTTTATATGCGTATTATATATATAAGTGTGTATGATAAGCTTTCGTACAATATGGCGTATTATATAGTATATTATATAATATTGCGAACGCGACTGAATTATTATTACCCTGTTATAATATTATTCTAGGGGTCGCGGTGTGATAAGACCACCGTCGCACATAAAAGTAAATGACACGAAAATCGTATATAAATATATATATATATATATATATATGTTTATGTATAGTCACCGCTGTGTATCCGACGAGTGGAAAAATTGACTTTTTCCCGCCGCCATTGTTCCCCCGACGACGACGACGTTTTATGTGTATACAGTATCCAAATGCAATTTCTTTATCAAATGACAAAACGACTGGAAAAATCATTTTCACCTCCCACCGCTGACTCTACGATTTTTTCGCGCACATTAAACGTAAGCACGCGAGTAAATATGATTTCGCGCCCTATATAACACACACGGGCAGATTATATATATATACACAAATATCGGGTGATGGGTGTAGCGGATCGCGGGTGTGCGCGCGTTCTCCCTATCTCCAGCAGCAGTTGGTATCAGCTATATGTGCGTTTTATTTTTATCCCACCCACCCCACTCACCCACTCACCAACCATCCCGTTCCATTGTCCGCGAGATAAACGCAAATGCGAGTTGTCACGGGTTAACGCGGGTAACGTACGGTCCGCTGGCCGACAGGATATTGAGTTACATGCCGGTGTGCTGCTGCTGCTGCACTCGTCAATTCCGGTGCGATGCATTCGAAAACGGGACATCGGCTCAGATATATTATTATTATATATTATGTTTGTCCTGCACGCGCTCCAGACCGGTATTTTACGATAAATCTATAGGTATATTATGAAATATTACGCATATAATATACGTCGTTATAGAGTGTATAGGTACTTGTATATTGTGCCGCTGCTGCAGTGACGGTAGGAGTTAAAATGTATTACAATATTATAATATACGGCCGCGATCACTCTGTGTATAGACACACTATATTGCCGTGTGTTTGTCTTTCATACAATTTTTTTTTTGTAAAAAACAAAGCCGACCGTCCTACACACATTCTATCTCCTAATCGGTTCGGACCCGATTTCCCCATCGGATGCGCACGGCACGCTCACGTGATAATATACGCATTAGACACTATTATTATTATTATTATTATTATTGGTACGCCGTATACTATAGTTGTGGTATATAATATATTATGTTATACCTAAGTTATAACGCGTAGGTAATATTATTTTATACGTCGTGCACATAGCTATCGCGCGTACAGTGCAGTGTAGAAAATTGTACGTATATTATTATTATTATATTAATAGGTATTATATTTTTATTGTTGAGAACGAGAGGCTCTATACACAGATGGCCCGTAAACGACTACGACCGCGGTATTTTTGTTTTGTTTTTTTAATCATTATTCCGAGACAATGATGTATCATATCACAAGATGCGTGTTAAGATTTGTTTTATTCGTGTAGTTTTGTGAATAATAATTGTTGTGATTTCATAGTTTCATAGTTATATAGTATATCTTATTGGTAAACTTTTTTGACTCGGCGAATAATATTTTTAAGCAAACATTTTTTTTGAAAATTTTGAATTTCAACATGGTTTTTTTTCATACTGATTAACATGGTAAATAGCAAAACGATAATTTTCATATGTAAAGAAGATATTGGCATTTTATAGTTTTGAGATCATAATATACAACTGCTGTATGCTAACTCACTCGTCTTAACTTCAAATGAAATTTATAAATTAGAAATTAACTATGAGGATTGCAGTATAAATAACAGAAAAATACATACAATATGAAATTAAAAATGTTGGTAGCAATTTAATCAATAAAGTGAAAAACGTAAAGAAAAATACTGTTATTATATTATGAAATATTGATAATTACTAAATACATTTTCCAAAAGCACATTTATTGACTGACATTATGAGCGTTTTTTTTTTAAGATAATTCGCCTTGTGTACTAATCATCACTGAAGTACATACGTATAGGCTATGTTGTGTTGTTTTACTCGTCCATATTAAAATATTAAATACCTACGAAACGCATAGTCATGTACCTACTCGTGTTTGGACGGGTGAGTTTAATATTATGCTGGGCAACTCGATCGAGTGGATCGCAAGCGTTCCGTTTGTGGGGTGGTTAAAAGCTCGTGCATAAGACATGACAAACGAGTTTACGATTTTTGACTTTAATGTTTTATAATTTTTATATTCCCCGTTTTGCTATATACGGAGAGGGGTGCATACGTATTCAAACCGCGCGCTCTGTATATACATATTGTATAAATTAATTCGTGTTGTTCTCCTTATATTATACACACTTTATCGCTGTTAAAAGTCGTAAAAGAAAAAAACAAAGACTCGTCGCATAATTTACGGTTAAGCGCCTCGATAATTGTATTTTCCAGTCGGAAATTAACGTCGTTTCTCTCAAATTATTCATGCCGATTCCGCGCGCACGTTAAAAGCTTTGCGCCCGAAAGAAAAGGTTAAAAGCTAAAATAAGAAATAATGTTGCAAGGGTTGTAGTTGTTGTTGTTGTTATTTTTTTTTATCGCGGGGAGCTGTTTCTTTTTATTTCTACGCATATACAACGTTAAAAGGGTAAAGGAATTGTTCAGCAAAAATTAGCTCTCTTAATACGATTTCGTGTCTGACGGTGGTGGAGCGGGCGGTGGGGGGGGGGGGGGCGGAGTAAACCTCTTTCGTTTTTCGCAAGTAAAAACAGCGGCGCAGCGTGTAGTACCTATACATAATCATATAATATAAATTATTTGTTGGGAAATCTGTTTTTAATATCCCGACGCGTTATTTTTCTTTGCAATATTCATTACTCTGGTATATTATAGACTGTAATTATTGTAGTATCCCTCCCACCACCGTCCGTTAAACTAACGACAAAACTTCTGTTAAATGTGCTGTACAATATGCAAGAGATAATGTCTGTAGAAATATAGAGGGTTTATGATGATGGCGCGGGTCCGAGGCGGACGCCGACAACGTCAACGACATCGCCGCCTCTCCCGCCGAAAACGGATTACGTTTCCAAAGCCAAAAAACTCCGCCGCACTATTTAAGGTCGTCCAATTACCGCGTGGGTCTCGGGAGACAGAGGTGGCTGTTTTAATTGTATTCTTTTGCGGAGAAATAATAATTATAAAGGAAATGCGAGAACGCTGCAACGTCTTGTTGAATTTTCCTCTTCGGTCCGTCTTCTCCCTGTCGTCGCCGCCGCCGTCCGTCCGTCCCTCTTGTTAGAAGTTTAAATGAAAATTATTTAAGAACCGGGAATATAAAAAGGAGACACTGTCTCTTCGTTTTCGATTAACGCCATTTCTTGATTGGATTATTTTTCGCGTTAATGCACTTTTGTGGTTTTAAATGGAGGGAAATATACTTTAAACACCGACGCCGCAACGTTTTTTTCCTTTATTTTTCTCCTTGTCCGGATTGATTAAAGGGAAGTTTTTTTCACGAGTTTAAGGTACTGCGCGCGATCCATGAGATCGATATACCAACACAACGCACATACACACACCACATCACACCACATGAATCTTTTCTCATTTGTCGGCGGAGGTGCGCAGACGATGTCGACGACCGCGGGAGGGGCAAACCAAAACCCGATTTGCTGTCGAACACACTAACACCGATGGGATATTATACATAATATTCAAAATGAAAACGTTCAATATAGCCGATGGTCTTAATTAAAGAACCGGTGGTCCGTCATTGTTCGAATGTCTATTATTATTGTTATTTATTAATCTTCGATCTGTGTGCGCGGCACAGCCTTGCCCACAGAATACACCCATCGACCAATGATACGTGGCTGCGGTGGCTATACAATATATAATATAGCGAACATAAAAATATTTTTCCGTCGTTTAATTTGTGTGTACACGTAAAAAAAAATTATATTAAAAAAAAAAAAAAAAATTACAGGAAACAACGAAATCGTCCGCCGCCGTCGTTCGTTGTATAGTGCGCGCCCGCGGGGGCATTCGTATAAATAATATAATAATATATAATATATATATATATATATAGATATTATTATACGAATAAAACAGTCCTTTTGTGTGTTCATTCGGACGATGCGGAGAGGATGCCTGACTTGTTTTCCGATTTCTTTGATGAAACCACCACCCGGGTGCGGTCGGTGGTGCGCGAAAAAAAATGTCTATACGTAATACGTAATAATATGTACACGTAATATAAATATATGTTATATATATATATAATATATATTTTATTAAATATGATTTCGCTGTGTTTGTTGAGTCGAAAGAGACGGGAATGGTGGCCGTCGGGGTGCGCGGAGCAGTACTTATATATAATATATTATGTGTATATGTGTGTGTGTGTGTGTGTGTGCGTGTATACGGTAGGTACCGCGTATATGGTATAATATTTGTGTTTGTCCGGTTCGATTAACTGCACGCCAGCATATATAGTTGACCAGTGAACCACAAGGATCGGGATATGATTGTGTAATAATAAACGGAAACCTAATTTACGAGATGTAGGTACCTACGTATTGTACCTACTGCACGAACGCACACGCACATTCGTCTGCGTAATGTAAAAATAACCGACAGATATTATATGTTCGTATCGATCACCATCATTATTTATTATCATTGTGTTTCTCGTGTTTCAGTCGTTTACCAAAAGCGTCTGCGCAGAGAGAGGAAAGCCAGGAAACGCGTACAGGATCAGCTGGAACAAGAGTTGAAGCGGAGGGCTCAGCTGGAAGAGATGATCAAAGCGGCCGGTGCACCAGCAGACGCACTCCGCGTACTAACAGGTGCGTACTCATAGGACATGGAGGGTTATTTTGACGAATGTTCAATCCCAGGTATCATTGGTAAACCTAAACTTGGTACTGCCGACGCAATTTCGATACATTGAATACGTTTTTACGCGGTTGAATTTAATTTTATAATACATGTATGACTTCTACGACTATCTTCAGAATAGGTATAAACAAAATATTTGAATACGTAATTCCGTAATTCAGTGGTTTCCTTCGCAGGGATAAATATAATATTCGCATAAAAGATCGCATCTCGATCTGAGAGACCATACATTATTCAAACGTATTTGTAAATTTGACATTGCAGTACTGTTTTGGTTGCATATTCGTTGATGTGAGCTATAACTCTGCATCGTCAGTAGCAGCGTCTATTGTAATGAAGTTCATATTAATAATCGAGTGCTGTTTTTTTTCCTTCAGAGAACAACAACGAAAAGCCGAGGGACAGGTCCGAACAGTCGCAGAGCCCGCAAAACTATTCGTCGGGACAAGTGCAACGGGGTTCGGAGACGTCCAACGACAAGCAATGGAACTATTCGGGACTGGACCTGATGAGCTCGTCTGGGGCTGCCGCATTCTGGCAAAACTATTCCGGTAAGAAAAATGCAAGGTTATATAATATTATTGTTTTATTTTATTTACGACGGTAGTAACTTGCACTGCGTGAAGCATCTAAACGCGTGTAATAATATTATAATGTAGTGACCAGTGGCGGCGTAAACTCTTTTAGCTGTGTCCGAAGAGAAATTTTTTATTTTTAACACCATTAATTTCACCAGATGATCACATTGCTATACGTTTAAGAGACCCCATATACCATTGGACAAATACAAATAATCTGCGCATTATTATAAAATATGTATTTCAAATCAAATTATCAATTAAGACGATCAGAGTATTATTATGAAATAATTTTTACATAGCTATAAAGTACAAAATATTTTGGCCTACTATATAGTTTTTATCTTCAAACAAAATAAAATGACTTTAAAAAATATATATATTTAGGCATACCTAGTTATTATACCCACAAGCTATTTTGCCCACGAAACGAATGCTTAAAAACCTGCTGCCGCCACTGATTGCATTCGTAATAATGTTTACGCGCGCTTGCATGCGTACCTGGCGCAGTGGCCCCTATAGCCATATAAATATATATTTAAATAATACGAAATGTATACGGGGGAGTGTTATGTGTGTAGAACGCCAATATTTTGCGACGCGCGGGAAAATTGTCCCTGGCGTAGAGCAAACATAAACAGTGATTAGTCGGAGATTTTCTTTTATTTTTAAATTCGCATCTCTCACTATATAGTTACGTATTCATGAATCGCGTGTGTGTATGTGTGTGTGTGCTTGCGTGTTCCCCGGACGAGGGGTGGTAGTTTGTTATACACGAATATAATACACCTATATAGCAGCGTATTATTCGAAACTGCCGTTATGCGAGTGTGTCGGTTTGTAATGAGAACTTCATACACTCGTGTGCGTATGACGTCCGCCCCGCGCCGCTGCTCAGAAATTCCATTTGCAATAAACACCGAGGTTAACCCTCAGCCGTGCAAACGTTATGTGCCGCCGCCGCAATTGACCCTTTACCACCCTCCAGCCCCGGAGCTTGCCCCGGAGTAGTATATGTACATAATAATAATAACATATAATATAGCTGCAGCGCGTATATTATTCCACGGGTCTTTTTATTTTTATTTATTTTCCGCCCCATCTCTCGACGTCTGCGGCGGCGACGACGATGACGACAGTGACGACGACGACACCCACACACCCGCACACCCACACACACACACACACACACATTATATATATGTATGTATAGTGCGTTGTGTAAACCCTTTTGGAGCACTCGTAAAATCGAGCATTCACTGCGAATTAACCGGAAAACTATGCATTTTTTAAACCGAACGGGACCTGACATCGTGCAGCACCGGGAAGTTGTATGTACACACATATACACACTCGACACTGACGCTCGCAAACAATCGTTTTCCGGACGTGTAAAATGAAGGAGCAAAAAAAAAAAAAAACGCAAATGTAAATAAAACAAGGGGTGGCGGCTAGTTGTGCACGGCGCGCCGAGAGTAATAAAAAATACGACTAAAAATAATACGACGACCCTACTAAAATATAAACGAAATCGTATATAGCGCGTAAAGCGTATAAAACTGCTCTCGTTTGCGATTACCCAGAAAATCGGTCCGCCGAGGATATTATTATTATTATTATTGCAACATACCTAATAATATATTATTATTATTATAATTATAATAATATTCTAATATTTTGCCGTATTCGTCGCCACCGTATAGTCGTCGCCTGCGCTCGCGTGCCAACATATTTATAATATTATTCTATACTGCAGCCATCCGTATACCTAGGTATAGGTACTTACGCGCGGAGGCGGTGCAGCGAAGCACTACTATATACCTACATGTATAATATGTAATGTGTATTTATTATTATTATTATAATATGTGTATACGGTTTTCAAAGACTTTCTGCGCTTGTTGTTTTTGCGTTTGTACTCGGAAAACTCCGCTGACACGAAATCCGCTTAAGTGGCAAAGGCGAATAAAAAGAAATAACGCCGAAGGGCGGCGGGGTGTCGCGGAAAGAAGGACAGAAAAGATAATCTTTTTTTAAACACATCGTGACAAAAGGTCGCGGGAGACGACGGCGGCGGTGGGGGAAAAAAAAGCTCACGTTATTTATTCAATTTCACGGTTGAGCCGTTTTGGCAAGAAGCGATTATTTTATTTTTATTTTTTTTTTTTACATGATATCTCCGCGCCCCCTACCCCGCGGGCGTATATTTTTGTGCCGACTCTCCGCCGTCGATTTAATATTCCTCCGCCCCGGGCGTTATTACGGCAATTTTCTCGGCACCGAATTACAATTTAATTTCGTCTTGACACATGAACTGCTGCTGCTGCGTACAACGCGGTGTATGGAAAAACGAGATTTATACTGCTGTAGCAGTGTACTTACGCACAATACGCACAAAGCCGTTTCCTAATGAAAATGATATTGAAACGGCGTGGTAGAGCGCACATAAAAATCCAATTTCGAACACTGTTGAGTTGATGTTTATAATCATAATATGTGCCGTCTTTTGTCTTTATATGTTTTCACTCTTCGCTGAGGGCGAATTTATAATATTTATAATATTTTCAAGATTCGAGACAACGCGATTTGCAGCGCGTAATCGTTATAGAGCGACATGAAATCCTAAACATTGCCGGTGAGCCGTAAAATCCAAACCACCAACGACGTTATACGACGTTGTAATTTCAAAATCGTAGTTTTGTCAAATCGCTTTTATATGGGAACACATAGAATCGCTAGAATTCCTCGTCGTCCTACTCGTGCGACGTAACATAATAATATAATAGTAATATACGATTATATCAATAAAAACATACTTTGGGTGTATCAATCCTATAACCCTTCGGTATGTTATAGTTTCCTCGCGGAGAAACCTTCGCTGGAAATATTAAATAAAAAATAATAATAAAAAACCGAGCGCACCACAAAGTTTGTCCAAGTCTTTCGGAAGTATATTCGAGAATGTGCGCTGTTTTATTATTATACCTATAGGTACACTTTGTACTATGAATTTCGGAATTGGTATTCCGAGGTAAAAAAAAAATAACTTCAAAATACTTTGATCCACGGCAGCATATTATTATTATTACTATTGCAGTGTAATGTCACCGGTGACGGCCGCGGCTCGTAATAATATTATTATTATCTTGTAGACATATTGTGGTCGTGTGAAATCGGGTCTGCGCCATAACAATAATAATAATAGTAACAATAATATAATACGCATTACTCGCACATAAATAATATTACACGTATTGTACCCGTGCCTCATACCTATACCGGTATTATAATAATAATATGTGTGTGCACAAACGCGCGTTTTCGGTATTCGGACGACGTTCGTTTTACAGTTACACGCGTTACGAATTTAAATCTGCTTCAGATTGCGTACAAATATAATAATAATAACAGCAACAACAACGAATAATGATAAAAATATATAACGCGACGACGACTATAGGACAACGGCGACTCGGACGACTATTGATAGAATTCTATACCACTGTGTATAATAATAATAATAATAATAATAACAACATATAAATGTTTGACGTGTGCTTGTGTGTTGTATGTGTGCCTACATACCACAGTCGACCATATAGGCACCGAATAGTATATAGTCGAGGAAAATCGACGCGGAAATTCGACACGCAATATATCATTATTATTATAGTGAATTTTCCAGGTGGACAATCGTTATACGGCCCCGACGATAACTATAATAATAATAATAATAATATTATATCGATGTGTACATGTCGTCTGCTGATGGCAATCGTCGGGCGCATTGTCCACACACACACATCATACTCGTGTGCGTTATTGTCGAAAAACTCGCGTCAAACGAATCGTGCGCACGATATATAGAATATTATTATTATTTTTTTTGTATTGTAATCGATTTCAAATGTGTGTGTGTGTGTGTGTGTGTGTGTGTGTGTGTGTGTGTGTGTGTACCTCGCCGATGGGAAAAAACTATTAACCGGTCAATTGCGCCGGACAGTGTTGCAGTTCCCACACACGATATATCTTAACGCTCAGTGCTCCGGCAGCGGGGCGGGGGGGAAACCGAGTCCATATACATATTATATACATTATTATTATTATTATTTTACAGGTAGGTATATATTGCCCTGCAACATCATAATATATTGTACATAAACGCGAGCGTAGTTTTTCGACAGTATCTGGTATTTTATTTTTTTCGTTACGTTATTATATTAACATTTTTTTTTTTTGTTTTTCGAAAAGCTCATTAAAGTATAATTGAATTAGTTATTGGACCGTGCGTTTTTAATTTGCGGGTTTAATTTTTTCCACGCACGCGGCAAACGCTGCTGCTGCTGTTGCAGATGTAGACATGCGTTGTATTTGCAATTTTTTTTGATTCGTTAACGCCCGGAAGAGTATATCGCTCGGATTTAAGCTGTCCGATGAACGCGACGATTTATCATCATATACCTGGTGGAACACAAACCCCATTATTCGGTTGTTAAAAAAAATTGCGGGTCGGTCGTGTGTACACGATGTATAAAAAAATAGCAAAAAAAAAAAGAGAAACAAAAAGGGGTCATCTTTATTTGGCCGGTTAGATTATATGCGCGTCGAGTGGTGCTCCGTATATATATATTTGTATATGGTATGTAGACATATGTATATATAGTACTGCTAGTGCGAGTATACATTATGTATGTATATGCTTGTTCTTTGTATATATACACGTATAATATATATAATACATATAATAAGTTGTAGGTATAGCGAAGTTGTTTTAAGTAAACTATTGCGCAGTGTGACGGTTACGGCGGCGGGACGGGTGAAACAAGGCACAACTGTTATATTCTATTTTCAAATATATAATATAATATAATATATGTACATTCCAAAATTGGAAACCGTTCGTTCGGGCGCGGGAAAAATGAAAGTAATTTTGAAAAAAAAATATCCATCTTCGGAAACGTTTATTTTTTTTATTATTGGATATTCAAATGCACCCTTTTTCTCGTCGTGTGCGTCCCTGTTTTTCCTCTTTTCTCTTTCGCCACCCACCTATAACCTTCTCTCCGACCCGCCACCGACCGTGCGATCCACACTTTCGAGTGCCGCGTAACAAGTTTTATTTTCATTCAAATTCTCGTTGCCGCCGCGTTAAAACACACGGCGGCGGCGGCGTGTTTGCCGAATGTCGGATTACGCGGTCGAACCCCTTATATTTTCGAGAGTGTGTTTTTCGCTGTCGTCGTCGGTTTTTTTTTTTGTTCGTTTCATACGCATAACAATATAATACACGCATATCGCCTGACGCGCGCAAAATAATACGAATGCTATGCGAATGGGAGTCAAAAACCGCGTATGTCTGTGTGTAATATGCAAATCTGCGGTTAATCGGGCAAAGTCACGACGGGTGAAAAAACGTATATGTAGTGAGAGAAAGTGAGCCGAGGGTGCAGGGTGCAGGGACGCGAAACATGTCGGCTAAGACCGCGTGGATAGCACCGTGGCAAAGTTGTAGCAGCGGGTACACGGGTACGGGAAGACGGCGGTAAAATTTCGGGTTAAGGTGCCTCACCGTCTATAATATGTAAGAAAATATAGAATACATAACCGCTATGTATATCAGATATATATATACAAGTATATACTAACCCTTTCGCTTATTATCTAAGCGGATTAACATCCGGCGGTACCGCTCGCGCGTATTTAATATTAATATGTATAGAAACGCGAGTATATAATATTATGTACATACATAAGAGATACGCACGCGACGACGACCTTTGTCCGTCAAACTTTCTTAAAACAACGCTGCACAAATATATATATACATATATAATAACATGCATGTGGTATGGCAGTGATCCATAATTAAAGCGAAAACTTGGGAGGATGTGCCCGCCGCCGCGCTGCCCACTCGTAATATCACGACGTCCGTCCGTCCGTCCGGGGGATGGTTTTCTTTGTTTTCAAGTTTTCCGAAGCCAATACTATACCACCACCACCACCACCACCACCACCACCACAACCACCACCTCGCCACGCGTACATAAGACCGACGGCGAACCCTTTATTATTTACCCGCCTCCGCGCCTTTATAATAGTATAATATATTATATATAGGTAAAATGATCCGGTTGACCGCGGTGGAAATAATAATAAGCACGATGATGTGTATCTCAGCACTGTCTTTCTACATATATACGCAAACATTTCGGGGCGCGCGCGTAATTACAAGTCAACGAAATAGGATTATACCGCCGCCGAGATATTAATTTTCCGGTTGTATACTCGTTCGGCGGTCGGTTTCTCTAATTTGACGAATGTTCGTGTGTGTAACCACCCTCTCTGCGCGCATTTATTAAGCTCAGATTACTATACTATAATATATATATATATATAATATGCACGTGTTAACGTTGATATCTGCAGTGTCATACCTATAGCCCGTCATTGCGTGTAGGTACCTATATAATGTACACTTGTAATTAACACGACCGTTATAATATTATAATATGCACCGCGATCGGTGCTGCAGTGTATAGAATCGTACAAGTAATAATAATTAGTGGCGCGCGGGCGATCGGCAGACGTCGAGAAAACGAGAGGTTTTCCTCCCTCTCGGCGACGTCCTGCTAAAATAATATACGATATAATATTATGGTTGCTATTATTATTGTACCTATAATATGCGATGATATAGTGTTTTCACTGTACTTCGCGCGTGATTTCGGATGATTCGGGGCAATAATATAATTCACGACTACACTATACCCGCTCCTCTCGAACAATTCCGCCCCGGGGTGGTTTTGATTGCGCGCTATAGTGTATATACATATGCATAAATAGTATACGCTGCGTTGAAGAACTCGGCACAGTAAAAGGCAATAACAATAATAAACGCACAATATATATATATATGTATGCTGCATGCACATATTATACGCTACACGCTATATATTTTATACACGGGTTAATGGGACCGTCGCAAGGTCGGGGTGGAAAAAAAAGGCCTCCGGAGAGAGTGAGGGCGACGGGATCGCACGCCGAGGAAGATCCGATTTATGCGCGCGGCGAATATATTATAAACGTTTTCCGGGCAAATTCGCATTATGAAACGTATTATAAATGCATAGATGCGTTTTGCATAAGACGATACGCCCGGAGGCGCCTCTCTCCTTGCCCGTGTATATATTGTGTATAAGCACTTCTCGCGCCCCTCACCCCATACCCGTCCGCGCCCCCCCTCCTCCACGGTTCGCCCTTTTTGCCGCCGCCGACAATGACATTTGCCTCACGCGGCTATTCGATTAGCCAACAACAGCCCTCGCCGCCGCCGCACGCACACGCAGCAATAAAGGGAAAATATACATAATAATATAGAACACAACGAGAATTTTTTACCATTTATTTTTATTTTTATTATTATTATTATTCGCAGAAACGTTTGCGCAGGAGCTCGATCTGGAACGGAAAGCCAGGCAGCAACAGTCTGCCCAACAGAATCAACAACAGAGCCAACACTCGGACAGAGACATCAAATCACCCGTTCCAGGTACGTTTTGAATATTTGCTATAACGTCATTATAATATCATCTACGCTGATATTATTAATTTATGACGCGACGTTCGATGAGTCACCCGAGTGCAGTGTTCCAGTGTATAATTTTACCTGTATAACAAAATATAATATAATAGCGGGAAGGCATCGCAGGGTTGGATGGTGGAAAATTCAAATAAAACATTTTGCGAAAAAAATATCCGTTTATTTCAAAAATGTATAATTTAATATTCTTACCTATCGATTTTAAATAATCTCTTAGGTTTTTAATTGCCGGAAGTACGCGGTGCGGGAGCAGCGCGCACCCTTCGGTAACGCGTTATTGGTCATATATACCTATATATATATATATATATGTATATGTATTTTACTATATTATAGGTACAGTAATAATGTTGTTTTCTAATTTCGAAACTTTCCGTTTTTGTTTCACCCCCACAGACCGCCCACTTTACCAGTTTTTCTTATATTATAATAATGAAAGTTGGATGACGACGACGACGACGACGACGACGATATCCGCCGTCACTTTAATAACGTTGGTACACGCGTCGGCGGCGGCGTGTTGAATATCAATTTTCCACGACTGTCCCTTCACCCTCGCACCCACCCACCCACCACTACCTCCACCACCAGCCCCCGCCACTACCGAAGACGGCGAGCGATCGCCACCCTTTCTGCGCCGTTCTCGTAAAACCACGTGTATATTATACGTGTGTACAACTATACTGCAGTCGTGTGTCGAGCAACTATATAATATTTTGCTCGGAAAACAATCAATCATAAAGCTCCGGGGAAACGCCGCCGCGCGCGACCCCGGAGAAAGGCGAGTTTCCTTCTGTTTCCGACAGCAATCGAGTCGTACCATATTAAAATATATATAAACTCGCACGTACACACACGCACAGGCCTTGTTGTATGGTGTGCGCGAGTGTGGGTGGGTTGGGTGAGTGGGTGGGTAATATCGTAGGAAATTTCCCTTGTACGCGCGCGTATAATAATAATATGTAATGCCGTCGCGTCGACGTCGATCCTAATTCGAAGTGAATACAACAACATAATAATATTACTATGCATTAATATACGAATGGATTTTATATTATTATTTATTTTTTTGTTTTCAGACAACAGAGCTGCAAAATTTTTCAATAATTCCGTATTGTTCAGCACTGCAACATAATAGAATTATGCGGGACGTAGTTTAAAAATTTTAAATAAAATTTGAATTGTACTTAATAAACAATATTAGTGAAGATTTTCTCGTTTTGTATCATATATATTATATTATTATTATACCTACATATATATAATAATATTATTATTACGTCAGCATTTTTTTTCTGTTTTTTTTTTTTGTATGTATTTACGTATGTGACTTTATTATGGGCTTTTACGCGTGCAGTTTAAATGCATCGCATATAATACATGTATGTATCATATATTATTATTATTATTATTATTATAGTAATATTAACTATTAAAATATTATTTAGATGTATCGTTATATAGTGTTTCGCGACGATCAACAAACGTATTGTGCGTATTGTATTTAGGTACCATTGCCGATACGAAAATAGTGTTTGTAATATCATGCGATCTCAAAAATCATGACGTGAAAATGACATAGGTATTGTATTATATATTATTATTATAATATTATATGTAATGAGTTGCACGAACTCCGCGGGAAAATTCGTCACTGACGCGGACCCGACGAGTCTGTACACGATTACTGTACATTATACGCAATGATATATATTGATATTATTTATTGATTTTATATTATTATAACTAAATACAATTTACCGACTGATTTTTAGAAAACAAAATAAAAAAAAACATTGTAATTATAAATACTGTATAAATGTCTACGAATCAAGCGTGATGTGTCGTTTGGTAAATAAATTATATATAATATTAACTTTAATTAATGTGAATGTCTCGTGTCTCCCCACCCGGAAAAATGAAAAAGGAGAAAGAAAATATTATTACATTATAACACGGTTATACGTCCAAAAATTGTATATATATAATATAATTATAAGTAGTTCCTTCTTTTGGCATCATATTTTTTTTTCGACTTCTTTTGTTTAATTATCATAAAAACGAAAATTTCTCATGACCATACGTCATGATAATACTGTGTATATTTATAATGTATTACGTACCGCCTAATTATTTGTATCGATATTTAAAGTTACAGTACTGTCAATATATAAAACACGATATACATTATAATATTATGTATTGTATAATGTCGTGTGAGAGACACCCACTCGTGTTTTTGCATTTTGTATAGAAGTATAATAATTTTAATATATAATATATATATATATATATTGTGTATCGGCGTAATTTTATTAATTTATTAATTACTTTTTATGATATTAAATAATTTATATACATATATTATATTATAATATTATGTGTATACATATTATTATAATTATAATTATTATTATTATTATTACGTGTATTACGGTTGTAGATAAAACCAAAGAGGAAAAAATTAAAACTTAAAAAAAAATCATTATAATATACTAATAACGACTTAGCCAGTATAATATAATATATATATATATATACACAATAATGCAGTATATTATATATTATTATTATGTATTTCTTTTTTTCTGTAAATTATTATTATAAATATTATATACGATTACATAGTTCTATAATATCATTATATTATATTATCATCGACTAGGCTATATTATTTATTTAACTACAATTGATATATATATCGCCCAATGTGTGTGTACATTTAAAAAAATATATAAAAATAAAAAAACATTAATTAACAATAATTTTTACTTTTAAGCGAATATATTTATGTAATTTTAATGAAACTTGTTCGCCAAAATTCATTAAATGTGCACAATACGTATATGAAAAATAAGGTGTTTTTTCTTTGTTGTTCCTATAGCCACATCTCC